>NW_022589712.1:48687606-48783437 GCF_004348235.1 Phoca vitulina | reverse complement strand
TTTTTTTTTTAAAGATTTTATTGATTTATCTGACAGAGAGAGACACAGCGAGAGAGGGAACACAAGCAGGGGGAGTGGGAGAGGGAGAAGGAGAAGCAGGCTTCCCGCCGAACAGGGAGCCCGATGCGGGGCTCGATCCCAGGACTCTGGGATCATGACCTGAGCCGAAGGCAGACGCTTAACTGACTGAGCCACCCAGGCGCCCCAATAAAAATCTTTTTCAAAAAAAGAAGGCACATGAGGGGCGCCTGGGTGGCTCAGTTGGTTAAGTGTCTGTCTTCCGCTCAAGTCATGATCCTGGGGTCCTGCAATGAAACCCCATGTTGGGCTCCCTGCTCATCGGGGAGTCTGTTCTCCACTTCCTTTGCTCCCACTTGTGCTAGCGCCCGCTCTCTCTCAAATAAATAAAACTTTAAATAAAAATAAGAGAAGGCACACTAAAGGTTCTTTTTGTTCCTTCATATGGCCTTAAAAGGAAACCTGCTGTCCTGCTCTGCAGAATAATATGAGAAATATTAATGGTATGGGAATAATGAAAAAAAAATATGCTTTCAATAATTAGAAAAACAAAAAAGCCAGAATTCTTTATAGTTATCAACTGTTTTATTGTCCTTTGAAGAAGTCTCACCCAATCTGATGACATGAAAAGAATCATTATGCTACGTGATAGACTTCAATCCCATCTTACCTGGTATCCACATTTCTAAAGAAGCTGCTTATTGCCTCATCATAAATTCCTTTCTAAAAAGAAAAAAGTATATATAACATTTGATTAAGTTTTGTCTCTTTCCCAAATGAAATCCTTTCGATTTAATAATCTCACAATACCGTAATGGCTGATCTTTGACTATAAGAACAACAACAAAAATGCTAGTTATCATAAAGTGCTTAGACTGATTCTTACTACCTAAAGAATAAATGCCATAAAATCTATGGGTTAAGTTTAGCAGAGGGTGCTGAAGAAAGGAGTCCCCATAGGATTGTAGAAGGTGCGTCAAACGAGAGCTTTGTCTGGATTCCTGGTGATCATTTTAAAGTTGATTAAATTCAATAATATAATACCACACATGTTACCTATTTTACAAAGTACTTCCCCAATACTATCTCATTGCTCTTCACAAGAATCCTGATAAAAATGAGACCCTGAGAATCAGGGAGACTTAAGACTAAGGTCTTTGGCCAGCATTTGTTCTAACGCCAACAAACGTTTAAAAACCAGTTTGTTCTTTCCTGAGAAGATCCCATACACCTTATGCCGGTCAAATAAAAGGTCAAATGCACTGATTCTTGCTTAGCCGACTGGGCCGGTACCTGGTTGACCGCGGCATGCTCCCTCAGCGCCAGATCCCAGAAGCAGCAGCCGATCTGGTTTCCGCACTGGCCGACTGCCACCAGCGAGAGGAGGGAAAGAGAGTAGCCATTAGGCGGCAAACAAGGCCACTCGGCTGCGCGGCGACGGAGTGCCCACCCTCCCGCGCAGCTTACCCTGTACGACCACCGACTGGGTCATGCTGCGGCGCGGCAAACGGAGGTACTAGACAGCCCGCGCCCACTTTCGTACTCCCTTGCAAGCCCCGCCCACCAGCGGCGCGCCTGGAGGAGCCGGGAAGCCGTAAAGTCACGCTGCCGCCGCAAGTCACTGCCGTCGCAACGCTCTTCCCTAGAATCAAGCTAAGTTTTTCCGTCAGAAGGGTGAGCTAAGGTACTTGCGTCCCACCGTTACCATAGCGACTGGGCCTCCGGACCGTGGATACTGCTGCTTGCCAACATCTTTGAGCTTCGGCAGCTCCGGAGGCTGGGGTAACTGTCGGGTAACTAGGCTTTGGAGTAGGATTTTATAAAATGTGTGTCTTTAAAAGTGTTTATGGGCTATCAGAGGTTTAGTTTTTGTTCACAGTCTCAACCCCCTGGGAGTTGGGTCAAACTCCGTTTAATCAGATTCCTCGGGACGCTCTGCTTTCGTGCGGCTATCCAACAAGTCCTTTCTTCTAACAGAAAACAGTGTCGATGAGCACAAAGAAACCCCAAATAGGCGTGTCAGGCTACAACCGAAACGAGGTAGTTTATACACTTTGACAAAAAAGCGCTTCAGAGACCCAATCAGTGTTCGTTGAAGCTGGATACTCCCGACATTAACTTCCAGGCCTTCTGGAGTATTCAAAAGAAATCAAGACATATATCCAGCTCCAGGAAGCCTACATTCTAAGATACACACGAAGTACTGAAACAATTTTTGTCTTACAATATTGTGTGGTGCTGACTGTAAGTTCAGTAGGATTCAGTGGATGAGGATGTAGATCAGTAAATAGAAGTCTAGTGGAAGAGATTAAATTAAAACTAGGCATTTGATTTATGTAAATTAGATGGAAGGAAGAAGACTGAAAAATCAGACATTCCTGAAAATTACCGAGTACCGAAAATTGTCAAACATTGAAAAACACTCTGAACTCTTACTGATCAATTTAGACCAGATTTCAATTAAGAACTTCATCACTTCTTTACTGAAATAATAATTTCCACAAATTCTGAGGAACTACAAAATCCTAGGAAGGTGGTGGGGGGAAGGTGGAGAAAAAACAATTAGGGTTTGTTAGACTCATCTATAGCACGTTCAGTACTGGAAGACATTGAAAATATATTGCAAAGTTCTGAGGGGGAATAAAATGTGTTCCAAGAAAATTATACACCTTTGACTTTCCAAGTTGTCACTTGAATATAATTAGAATTTGTGGGGGCTCTTTTTTATTCCTGTTGGCACACTGCATTTCTGAGCCCATCTCTCATATAACTTGACAAACACAACCATAGCAACCAACGTCTTACCAACAGTGTCTTCTAACCTCTTCCCCTCAAATTCAAGTTCATTAGTAAATAATCTGTCTTCTAGGTTATCACAAGAATTTTGCAAAGATTTTTCCCAATACATTTGCCACTAATAACATAAATAACTATGCTTTCAGCTTCCAGTAACAGTTTTCTTGTCACCTGCTGCCTGACCACTATGCTAATGACTTCTATTTTAGATTTTTGTTATGGCAGTTCTTAAGGCTGGACCTAAGTCTGTGTAAGTCATGATAAATTTTGCTAAGTTATGGTTACAACTAACCCCTAAATCTCAGTGGTGTAAAACAATAAAGGTTTATATTTTTGCACATGATCCATGTCTTTTGGGAGGTCTCTGTGGTTGTGCTTTATGTTTATGCCACTCTGGCACCCAGGTTGCTGAACTACCACTATTTGGTACATTCTTGGCTTTTGTGGCATAGAGAAGGACAACTCAAGAGAATCTTGCACTGCAGTTAATGACTGTTGTTAACTCACTGGCCAAAACTAGTCACATGGGCTCTGAGTAATCATAGGGGGGCAGGAATTGCAATTTCCAGAAGGCAGAAAGCCAGAAATATTTGATGAACAACATTTATAAGTATATTATAAGTATTCTCAGACATGATATCAGAATACAGCATTCCCTCTCCTTGAGTATGGACTAGACCTAGTAACTTCTTTCTTTTTTTTAAAATTTAATTTTATTATGTTATGTTAGTCACCATACATTACATCATTAGTTTTTGATGTAGTGTTCCATGATTCATTGTTTGTATATAACACCCAGTGCTCCATTCAGTACGTCCCCTCCTTAATACCCATCACTGGGCTAACCCATACCCAACCCCCCTCCCCGCTAAAACCCTCAGTTTGTTTCTCAGAGTCCATAGTCTCTCATGGTTGGTCTCCCCCTCCGATTCCCCACCTTCATTTTTCCCTTCCTACTATCTTCTTCTTCTTTTTTTTCTTTTTAACATATAATGTATTATTTGTTTCAGAGGTACAGGTCTGTGATTCATCAGTCTTACACAATTCACAGTGCTCACCATAGCACATACCCTCCCCAATGTCTATCACCCAGCTACCTCATCTCTCCCACCCCCACCACTCCAGCAACCCTCAGTCTGAGATTAAGAATTCCTCATATCAGTGAGATCATGTGATACTTGTCTTTCTCTGATTGACTTATTTCGCTTAGCATAATACCCTCTAGTTCCATCCACGTCGTTGCAGATGGCAAGATTTCGGGGTTTTTTTTGATGGCTGCATAATATTCCATTGTATATATATACCACATCTTCTTTATCCATTGATCTGTTGATGGACATCTTGGCTCTTTCCATAGTTTGGCTATTGTGGACATTGCTGCTATAAACATTGGGGTGCACATACCCCTTCAGATCACTACATTTGTATCTTTGGGGTAAATATCCAGTAGTGCAATTGCTGGGTCATAGGGTAGCTCTATTTTCAAATTTTTGAGGAACCTCCATACTGTTTTCCGGAGTCGCTGCACCAGCTTGCATTCCCACCAACAGTGTAGGGGGGTTCCCCTTTCTCCGCATCCTTGCCAACATCTGTTGTTTCCTGACTTGTTAATTTTAGCCATTCTGACTGGTGTGAGGTGGTATCTCATTGAGGTTTTGATTTGGATTTCCCTGATGCCGAGTGATGTTGAGCACATTTTCATGTGTCTGTTGGCCATTGGATATCTTCTTTGCAGAGATGTCTGTTCATGTCTTCTGCCCATTTCTTGATTTTTCTTGATTGGATTATTTGTTCTTTGGGTGTTGAGTTTGATAAGTTCTTTATAGATTTTGGATACTAGCCCTTTATCCAATATGTCATTTAAAAATATCTTCTCCCATTCTGTCAGTTGTCTTTTGGTTTTGTTGACTGTTTCCTTTGCTGTGCAAAAGCTTTTTATCTTGGTGAAGTTCCAATAGTTCATTTTTGCCCTTGCTTCCCTTGCCTTTGGCGATGTTTCTAGGAAGAAGTTGCTGCAGCTGAGGTCGAAGAGGTTGCTGCCTGTGTTCTCCTCTAGGATTTTGATGGATTCCTGTCTCACATTTAGGTCTTTCATCCATTTTGAGTCTATTTTTGTGTGTGGTGTAAGTAAATGGTCCAGTTTCATTCTTCTGCATGTGTGGCTGTCCAATTTTCCCAACGCCATTTGTTGAAGAGACTGTCTTTTTTCCATTGGACATTCTTTCCCGCTTTGTCGAAGATGAGTTGATCATAGAGTTAAGGGTCCATTTCTGGGCTCTCTATTCTGTTCCATTGACCTATGTGTCTGTTTTTGTGCCAGTACCATACTGTCTTGATGATGACAGCTTTGTAATAGAGCTTGAAGTCCGGAATTGTGATGCCACCAGCTTTGCTTTTCTTTTTCAACATTCCTCTGGCTATTCGGGTTCTTTTCTGGTTCCATACAAATTTTAGGATTATTTGTTTCATTTCTTTGAAAAAAGTTGATAGTATTTTGATAGGGATTGCATTAAATGTGTAGATTGCTCTAGGTAACATTGACATTAGTAACTTCTTTCTGATGAACAGAGCTCAAACACAACCCAGCAGCCATCCTGAGTTGGGGAGACAGAACTGAAAATTCTGTGGGACCAAGGCAGCTATAATTTTCGGAGCAGAATGCCAGAAAGGAGTGAGTATATAGAGAAAGCTCTGGAGATCTTCAGGGAATTTCTCTGAGCCTTAAACTGAGTACTGATCAGTATATGCATGTGGGGAAACTACCCAAGACTGAGGAATGAACCACTGGGAAGAAGCAGGCAGAACAATTTTGGGGGTTCACACAAGGCTGGGACTAGTTTACATTCCCAGTATCTTTAGTGGAAAAGCCCTGTAATGTCTGGGGGTGTTGAGTACAGTAAGGATATTGCCTTAGTAATGGAGAGAAATTAGCCATAGATGAATGGCTGTTCTGATCTAGCCTAGGAGAGCGTAAAATCAAGCCTCCAAAGGGCCAAGCTATTTCCAAGTAACTGTGTCCTAGATTAAAACTTGAAAGTGCTTAGAGAACTAAAAATAAAACCAGCATTCAATAATGTGAAATTCTGCCATTCGATGAAAAATTGCAAGATAGGTGAAGATGTAGAAAACACTCCATATGAGGTTAAAAAGAATCAGTAAAAGCAAACCAAGAAATGGCACAAATGAAGGAACTGGTAGACGAGGACATTAAAATAACATAAATATACTTGATATGTTCAAGAAGGCAGAAGGAAGCATGGAAAGATTAAGAAGAGACAAATATAAAAGACCCTAATCAGACATCTAGAGATAAAAAAGAATGCAATGTCTAAGATGAAAAGTACACTGGATGGAATTAAGAGCAGATTAGACATTGCAAACAGTAGAAACTATCCAAAATAGAACGAAAAGAGAATAAAAGAGGATGAGTGAGCTATGGGACAACTTCAAACAGCTTTATATACCGTAATTGGAGTTCCAGAAGGAGGAAACAAAAACATACTTGAAGAGATCATGTCTGAAAAGTTTTCACATACGATAAAAACTATGAACCCACAGACCCAAGAAACTCAATGAAACTTTAGACACAGGGAACAGGAATAAAACCACACCAAGCACATTATAATCAAATTAATACCAGTGGCTAAGAAAAATATTAAAAGCACCCAGAGGAAAAAAGGACACACTACATGTAGAGGAACAAAGTTAAAAATAAAAGCAGACTTAGAAACAATGCAAATCAGAAAACTGGAGCAAAATCTTTAAGTACTTAAAAAAAAGCCCTGCAAAACAAAACTTGACAGGATTTTATACTCAGCAAAAATATTGTTCAAAAATGGAAATGAAAAAGTGGAGATGAAGTAAAAACATACAAAACTGGAATGAATTGATTGCTAGTAGACTAGAACTGTTAAATGAAAATCTTCATTCAGATAAAAGGAAAATGATGTTGGAGGGAAATCTGGACTTACTGAAGGGGACCAAGAACACTGAAAATGATAAATATGTGGGTAAATATAAATATGTGGGTAGATATAAAATTTTAAAATTTTCTTCAAAAACAGTTGCTTGAAGAGAAATTTATAATGTGTTGTGGGGTTTATAATATATGTAGAAGTAAAATGTTATGATTAAATAATACAGGGTGGGAGAGGGGAAATTGTTCTTTTAGCGTGAGTTTCTTTCAGTGTAAGTTTCTTTTAGTGTATGTGAAATGGCATAATGTTATTTAAGGCAAACAGAAAAGTTAAAAATGTTTACTATAAACCTTAAAGTAACCAAAAGGAAAACATAAAGTTGTAAAGCAATTAGCCAATAATGAAGATAGAATAGATTCATGAAGTATACTCAGTTGTTTCAAAAGAACAGAATAAGAAAAAAGGGAAAAAAGAACAGCACAAATAGAATACAAATAGGCAGAAGGCATACAAATTCAGTTATATCTATCACATTAAATGTAGATAATTGAAACATGTTAATTAAAAGTCAGAGATCATCAGAGTAGATAAGAAAAAGCAAGACTCAACTCTTCTGTTTATAAGAAAACCACATTGAATATAAAGACCAAATAAGTTAAAAGTAAAAAGACAGGAAAAGATACATTATACTAACATTAATGAATAGAAAGTATCTATATAAATTTCAGACAAAGTAGATTTCAGGGCACAGAATATTACTAGAGATAAAGAAGGATAGTTTTTAATAATAAAGTTGTCAATTCATCAGGAGGACATAACACCACTAAATATTTATGTGCCTAATATCAGAGCTTCAAATTATATGAAGCAAAAACTGGCAGAATAGAGAGACAGATACATTCATAATTATATTTGGAGATTTCAACATCCTTATTTCAATAATTGATAAAGAAGAATACAGGAAATCAGTAAGAATGCAGAAGACTTGAAGAACTCTGTCAACCAAGTAATTCAATGATAGAACACTTCATTCAATGACAGCAGAATACATACTCTTTTCAAGAGTAGGTGGAACACTTACCAAGATAGTCCATATTCTGACCATAAGCAAATCTCAATAAATATAAAAGAATTATAATTATATGAAGAATGTTCTCTGCCAGCAATGGAATCTAAGAAATCAGTAAAAGAGAACTAGCTAGAATAATTCCATATAATTGAAAACAAAATAACACAGTTCTAAATAACTCATAGGTCAAAGAAGAAACCAAGAGGGAAATGGAAATTTTTAACGGAAGGTAATGAAAATACAACATTTCAAAATTTGTGGAATGAATCTCAAGTAGTGCTTTGATGGAAATTTATAGAATTAAATGCTTATTTCAAGAAGGTAGGTCTCAAATCAATGATCTAGGCTTCCATTTTAAGATACTAGAAAAAGAGAAACAGATTAAGCCCAAAGTAAACAGAAAAAAAGCAAATACTAAAGATTGGAGAAGAAATCAAATAAAAAACAGAAAATTAACAGAGAAAAATCAATGAAACCTAGAAAGTTTCCTGAAAGATTAAAATTCTTTTGTGAGCTCCCTTGCTCATAAAGTCTTTAACTTGGGTTCATGTTCCTGCTTGGTTTAGCCTCTACTTATTTCTCTGACCTTATTTTTTTATTTTCTCTACCATGGTTATGCTGGTCTTTCATATTTTCAGTTGTCTTCTCTACTGGCACATGATCTTTGCACATGCTGTTTCCTCTGTTTGCCCCATCCTCAACTGTCTCGATGTTTTTACTTCCCACCCATTTTCACCTAGTTGATGTCTACTCGTTCTTTAGACTTAGGTTTGATATCCTAGTCTAGGGCATATACTACCCTACCTGTAAACTCTACTAGGATAGACACTGTGTTTGTTTTGCTCAATATTTTATCTTCAGCACTTAACATATGTCTGGCTCATGGTGGATTCTCAGCAAATATTTGTTGAAATGGGTAATAGATGGGTAATAGATTTATTGTCTTAGGATATGACAAGTTTGAGCATTACTCCTTTCCTACATCTCATAAATCAATATTCTGAGGATTGAAAGATTATTATTACTCTCAGGTTTATGAGGATTAAGAGAGAGTATTTAGAGATTTCACCATCTCCAACAACCCCCGCCCCCAACATCTATACTTCACATATTCATCCATTTCTCTGTGAAGTTCTGCTGGAGAGTTAAGTTCATTTTGTGATGTATTATTTCTCTAGTGCTAGAAAGTTTCATCATTAAGGCTACGGTTTGGTTTGTTTCATTGTACCACCCATACCAAAAAAAGAAACTTGGTGCAACTTGTGCCAAATACCTAGTTTAAAATCATAGTAAATTAGAGGAATTTATGAATATTTCACATGCAGATACTTCACTTTGTAGTTTAAAAATATATCAATGACTAAAAAGTGAAATCAATGCTTCTGCACTCTGATTTCAAGAATTATGCACAAAGATAAAATAATGTATGCTGGTGGAACTTTTGTATTTCAGACACTGGTTTTATTACATGTTAGATTTTTTTTATTCCTCAAAACAACTCTATGATATAGAAATTCACACCTTTTTTTCAGGTAGACTTTTAGTGATTTGCTCAAAGTCTCAGAGTTAACATGCTGTTAAAATTCAAACCTAATTTTCATGTCAAAACCTACCATTTTTCCACATGGACCTCCACTAGAAAATGTAAACTATTAAAAATTTTTGCCATCCTAAGGATCAAATGTTTAGGTCCTAATGATACATTAGCTAACAATGGCTAGCAATTATTTCAGTTTGTCTAACTATGACACAGTCAGTTAAATGGTTTCTCTAAGCTAAAATTGTGATCAACTATTCACACATAGCACCCTAGTAAGAAAAAGAAGGTAGAGGTAAGATTTTGTCCATCAACTAAATTATGTAAAATGCCAACTTCCTGTAATGTAAATCATATAAAAACAGAACAGTGGGAACTTAGAAAATGTGGGTAGTAAAAAAGGTTTTCATTAAATGAAAAAAAATGCTTAATGTCATTTAATAGTTTGTCATCAACTATGAAAATTGAAAAAAAAGATTAGCTGAAGAGAAGTGTTCTGGCTTAAGGGTTATACTTTAGTATTACATTCCATGAGGTAAGCTATTGCTACAGAAGTTGGGAGAGGGGAGGCAGGGGAGGGAGTCCAGAAGATAAGTTTCATCTTGTTGCTGGGGCTATGAACTATGAGACATTTTATTCTTTAGCAGATAGGAACCTATGTGAAAGAATTCTGATGTCATAATTTTGGGGTGCCACTGGGACATTTGATCATCATTCCTTTGGCAAAGATGGTACAAACAGAGGAGAGCCTCAGGGTCCAGGGAACAGAACAGAGAAGACAGTACAAGATGTATTCTTGTTTTCTCAGTTGTCCTCATTTTTGTCACTTGGGAATTTCAAGGTTCTTGGGGAAATAGAAAAGAAGAGGTAGTCCAGGCATTAGGGAGAAGATGTAAAGAATCCCACATAGGAAGAGCCATAGAGAAATTTGTAAAGGTGCAGTTTGAGGCCTTTGGTGTGGGATGAGGACATAGTTAGATTGGATTAGTTTGTATTAATAGTTAAGGGAAAAACTGGAAGATAAAGATAATGAAGAAAATGGGATATAAAGTGAGAAGAATCTCATGATTTTGTACAGATTAGACTGTAGGCGTAGAATATAAGTAAATTCATTCATAGATTAAAATATTTCATATCATTGGAGAATAAGGCAGTGACAAGAATAAGACTGTCAAACAAACTTCAGAGATAATTCTTTGCTGAGTTTCAGCTTGCTGCTGGAGCTATGAATTGTGACATTTTGTTCTTTAGCAGGTAGGAAACTATGTGAAAGAATCTTCTGATGTAATAATTTCTGGGTGTCACTGGAACATTTGATCATCATTCCTTTGGCAATTCCAGCCTTCTATGAAAGGTCAGTAGAAGCAGTTGATTTATTCACCTCTACAGGAATCAGACTCAGCCTATTTTGGTAAGTCTATGTATCCTTGATCAAATTAGCCAGAACTTAATATCTACGTAAATTAGATAGTTATACTAATCCATAGATTTTACTGTAGTTCTACTAACTTGTCATTGAGCATACTACTTTTTTTCCTTGATAAAGGAAACACAGTCTATAAAAACCATTATATATAATATTCAAATTCCTAAACTTTAATAATTTAGTTTTATTATTACCACAACAGACACTTAGTTATTAGGCATAGAATACTGTTCTAGGCATAAAAAAACAGTTATAAGACATATTTCATTTTTCCTGTCTTTTGAACACATATAAATTTATACAAAAGTTATTAATTACTGTGTGCCAGCCACTGTTCTAGGTATTAAGGATTCAGTGAGTGGTGACAAAGGTAGGCATGAAACGGAGGCGGGAGGGGCAATGATTAACTAAAAACTTTTACAAAAAATTAGGGCGCTGGTTCTCAACAGGGCATGATTTCTTCCCCTTCTCCACCAGGGAACATTTGGCAATGTCTGGAGACATTTTTGATTGTCACAGCTTTGGGGGAGGGGTGCTATTGGTGTGCAGTGGGTGGACGCCTTGATGCTACAAAACATCCTACAAAGCACAGGCCAACTTCTCTCCCCAGCAAAAAGCTATCTGGCCCCAGATGTGCATGGTGTCACAGTTGAGGAATCCTGAATTAGAGTGATAACTGTTACAAAGCCAAAATAGAGAGTGCTATGAAAACTTCTATAATGGAGTGGTTATGGATGGCTTCTCTGAGAAAGTGAAATGTAAATTCAGACTTAATGAATGAGTTGGTCCTAGCAAGTAAGGAGTGGGGAGCAGTGGGGTGGGGAAGATTTCCAAGTAGAGGCAATAGTAGGCAGTAAAGAGCTTATTTTATATAGTTGTGTGTGTGTATGTGTATCATACTTATATCTGACATATACATTATGTGTGTGTTTGTGTACCCAGTAGCATCCGCTGGGTACTAATAGTTAACATTTATTGAGCACTAACTATGTGTTAGGCACTGCATTTTACATGTATTACCTAATTTAATCCACACTATTACCCTGGAAAGAGATACCATTATTTCCGATTTATCCTTGAGAAACATGCTTGGTTAAGTACCTTGCTTAGGATTACATGGTCTGTCCAATTCTCCCACTTTCTTAACTAATGTGCTGTAAATATACAGAGGCGGGGGGATGAATGATCATCAGGAACAGGATTAATGGAACCTATCATGGAGGATGTGAGGCTCGGCTCTACTTATAAGGAAGAGAAGGGCTTGACAGAGAGGCAGTGGGGAGTGGAAGTAGGAGCTCAAGCTTGTTTATTGTTAACACTCATTACAAGCAAGCTGGGTTTTTTTCACATAGCAGAAATAGACTTCAGTAATGTTAACCATAGGGCACAGTTTACTTCTACCATCTAATGGCTGTTTTATATTTGTTGCTAGACTTCAAATTGTATGTAAAGGGGAGTTGTGTAATATAGCATTTATATGCTTCTTAGATATTTTGAAATGTAATTTCTATATGTTTCTATATATCTGTAGATATATAGAAAGTTTCTATGTATCCAAGACAAAATAATAACATTAAAGACTCCAAAGAACTTTTTGAAGACAACTCAGCCCTATGCCATTATTTTAACTTTCTAATCTAGGTTTTCAGTGAATTATGCCTTTTCGGTGTGGGACCCAGCCAAGGAGGTTTCCAGTGGAAGGAGGAGATTCTTCAACTGGGCTGGAATCCGGGCTGAGCTCCAGTGCTGCCTGTCATGGGAAAGAGATGTCACCAACTAGGTAAGGTCTGCTCATCCTGATGACTGAGGAAATGCATAATGGCTATTATCAATATAAGCTTTAGTTGGTGTTCAATATTAGCAAGAAGAAAGTCCAGGACCATTAAATTAATATTAACAAACATTGCTTATGAAATTAGTATTAACAGATTACAGGTTTTCTTAGCGCAGTCTGTTTTTGGTACCTCTGTTAAGTCTCAGCGATAGACCAATTCTTTTTTTGGTAAATTTTTAGCTAGATTTTTGTTATTGTTGTTGTTGATAGTTACAAGAAAGATAGCATTCATTTAAACAAGCAAATCTTTAGGGCTACTATATGCTAGGCATAAGGCTACAAATATGAAGAAGACCCCAACCTCAGATTTAGTGTCACTTTGGCTTTGATTTGACTTTTAGCAGAAAGATAGTAATATAGAGTATGGATATTTTATAAAACAAAATCATTTTCTGCAAATTGAAGAAAACTATGAAGAATAGGATTTGTTCCACTTTTCTGCTGCTTACCGTAGCAAAACATCAAATACTACATTGTTAGATTTCTCATGGCTTAGAAATTTTTAGAACACAGATTTGAGCTTAATAAGGCAGGTACTTTAAAAATCAGAGTTATTCAAGGATGCAGTACTATTTTGGGAAGTACTAAGCACTTGTCTTTAGAAATGTCTGAGGTTAGGTGATTATCTGGTGGGAATGTTGGAACAGAAATTCAAGCACTAGAGGTATTTTTGGACTAGACGCCATTTAAAGATTCTTTTATTTTATTTTTTAAAGATTTTATTTATTTATTTGACAGAGAGAGACACAGCGAGAGAGGGAACACAAGCAGGGGGAGTGGGATAGAGAGAAGCAGGCTTCCCGCAGAGCAGGGAGCCTGATGTGGGGCTCTATCCCAGGACCCTGGGACCATGACCTGAGCCAAAGGCAGACGCTTAATGACTGAGCCACCTAGGCCCCCCTAAAGATTCTTTTAAACCTGAGATTCAATCAACATTTGAATAGTGTATGGAATAGCATGTTCAGTTTTATATTTTTCCACAAATATTCTAGTTTTTAGATCACTCAATTGAAGTGATTTTAAGGTGCCTATATGCATAAATTGCCTATGTTTACAACAATGCACTCCCCTCCCCCCGCCTTTTTTTTGCCATTTAGCAATGGAGATTCTTCAACTGGGCTGGAATCCGGGCTGAGCTTTGCATACCTTTCAAAATGATCATCCAGAGGGTTATTTTATATTTATAAATTTCCTGTGACTAAGTGTATGGCAACAACCACAATTTCTTTGCAACATAAGTCTAAAATGTCTGGCTCATCAGTGCCACTGTGTTATAATTATATTGTGACATTCAAAGCTTTCAAAATGATTTAAAACAGTTGATATGCAAACTTTGCTGCTCTGAAAAAATTTCCTCTTTAGTATCAAACCACATGTCATTTGCTCTTTTATTCAGGCAACTCCGAAGATGCCCTGGAAGTCATTGCCTGACAATAACTGATGTTCCTATCACTGTCTATGCAACAATGCGAAAGCCACCTGCGCAAAGCAGCAAGGAAATGCATCCTAAATAGCATCATTAAGCTTTTTGTAGAGGTTTGACTAGGTCAAGGGTAATGGGCCAGTATCATCTTATGATCTGATAAATAAAAGTGGTGGCACCTTTGGATGATGACAATAGTGGAAATATTTTCTTTTACTAGGAAAAGACAAAATGTCTTATAAAATTTGTAGTGATAAGCCATCAGTTATGTTTGATAGATAAGACAGAATAATATTTCACAATTAGAAAGTACTTTAGAAATCATTTTGCTCACAGTGGATCATTAATATCAATAATTCAAGATGAAGGTTAATCCACCTTGATTATCAATCATGAAGGGCCTATTCTAAATAATTAATGTGTTTTAGGCTGGTTTCCTTTGTTTATATTCGGGTTGCCACTTAGCTGAATCCTTTCACTTGAATACCCTAAGCCAGTTTCTGGCTTGATATCTTTTTATTTTTTTTTTAAGATTTTATTTATTTATTTGACAGAGAGAGAGATCATGTGAAAGAGAGAGCACAAGCAGGGGGAATGGCAGGTAGAGGAAGAGGGAGAAGCAGGCTCCTCGCTGAGCAAGGAGCCCAATATGGGGCTTGATCCCAAGACTCTGGGATCATGACCTAAGCCGAAGGCAGACACTTAACCAAACTGAGCCACAGGAGTCCCAATAAATTGTAAACTTTAGAATTATCTCTAAAAGCAAATTATAACAGAGAGTTAATACCCAATAGTGGAGATAAAATGGAATAAATATCATTCAATCCTAAAGAAGCCAGAAAAAGGGGAAAAAGGAAACAAAGATAATGAATTTAAGCCAAATTATATTGATATTTACATTAATTACAAAAAGTCTAAATACTTCAATGAATAGGCAGAGATACTCAGATTGGCTAGAAAAGAAGATGCTATCTACTTGAACTTACTTTAAATACTAAGAGACACATAAATTAAAAATATAAAAGGTAAAATAGATATACCATGTAAACATTAATCAAAAGAAAGTTGGAATAGCCTATATTAATAATAGACAAGACAATTTTAGAACAAAGAATACTACCAGGGATAAAGAAAGGCATTTCATAATGTTAAAATGGTCATAACAATTTTAAGTGTTTATGCAGAGCTTCAAAGTATATGAATCAAAAACTGATGAAATTGAAAAGAAAACAACTCCACATTTTATAGTTGGAGATTTCAACATCTTTCAACAACTGGTAGAAGAACGATAGTATGGCAGAAACTGTATATTCTTTTCGAGTACACATGGAAAACTCACCAAGAATGACCACATTGTAGGCAATGAGACAAGTCTCAATAAATTGAAAAATAGGCAAAATATACAGAGTATGCAAGTATATTCCACAGGAGAATTAAGTTAGAAATCAAAGAAAAATATCCAGAGAATCTCCAAATATTGGGATACTTAAATGACAGGTTTTCAAATAACCCATGAATAAAGAAGAAATGGCAGGAGAAATTAGAAGAGTATTTTGAGCTGAATGAAAATGGAAACACAACATATCAAAATGGATGGTGTACAGATGAATAGTGCTTAGAAAACATCAAATTCTTTCATTAGAAAAGAAGAAACATCTCAAGCGAATGATCTAAGCTTTTACCTTAAGAAAGCACAAAAGATGGGCAAACGAAACCCAAAAGAGGCAGTAAGAAAGAAATAAGAAAGACCAGAGATCAATAAAATAAAAATAAATAATAGAGAACAATCAATGAAACCAAAAGCTGGTACTTCAAAAAGATCAATAAAATTGATAAGCCTCAACAGAATTATCAGGAAAAAAAGAAGACACAAACTACTGATATCAGGAATGAGAGTAGAGACATTGCTGTAGATCATAAAGACATATTAAAAGGATAAACCAATAAGTTTTTTACCAGTATGAATTCTTTACTCTTCTAAAGCCTCTGCCTTGAGTAAATGCCTTCCTACATTGCTTACATTGCAGATATGGGCTTTATGTAAGGGAATATAAACAGGTTTGGGGGCATCATGCTTTCATAACCTTCCTCCAGGTTGACATCAGCTCATTAATCATTCATCTTTAGAGGTTATCATTTTAAAACATATTTTGTTGAGGTGGCCGATTTAGCTCACTGTAAATGGTCTGGCTAGCTTGGTGAGGCACTCAGTGTTGAGCGGCCGCCATTACTATACTTCAGGAGCTCCTTGAGGGATTCAGTTGCTGCTTCTGGCTGGTCATATCATGCTAACTTCCTCTTATGTGTGCTTTTCTGTCCCACGCTTTGGCAGATGATAACAGGCTTTCATTCCTCAATCTCACCTACCTTCCACCCCACCCCCCACCTGTCACCTGAGCCATTCTGCCCCCTAGCAGTGTCTTCTGGGGATGATGTCCCCTGGTGTTGTGAAGTTTAAAAACTGAGTGGCCTTATCCATGTAGCCAACCTTCTCCCCTACTTTTCAGGACTTGAAAGGTTACCAAAGATCTGAGGGAGTGCTTCTTGTCTCTCTGGTGGGCTGTACCATTTTTTCCCTCATCTACTCCCTACATCGTCAGCAATCAGAGATCCCTGGGGCTCAGGGGATCCCAAGTGGAGAGTCAATACCAGATTTTTTTCCCGTCAAGAGTCCTAGGCACTTTACAAGTGATTGCACTGGGAGGTAAGGTGAGGGGTAACTTTTATGGAAATCCTGCTTTCCTGAAATTCACTCAACAAATATGTATTGAGCATAAACCTAGGTGTCAAGTGCTATTCCATTGCTCTTACAACACATCAGTGAATAACATAGACAATTTCATGGAGTTTACATTCTGGATGGTGCCTCATTTTGTTGCCCTTCTAGCCTCTTTATATAGACTGTGTGTGTGTGTGTGTGTGTGTGTGTGTGTGTGTGTGTTTGTGTGGGGCATATTGGGGGATTTTTGTGTTATATTGCTGGTTATGCTACAATGATTTCTCGGAGTCAGTCCTAAAGGAGAAGGGATTGACTCCACACTTCAGATGTGATGTATTTACTGTTTTATGGTCCCAGTTATGGGCTGTAGTCACAGATTTAAGGAAATAGAAAAGACTCTACTTGACACCCTATACTACCATGTTGCATACAAGGATGTGGGGGCCCAGAGAACAAATAGATCTGAGTATCTTCTGAAATACATTCCCTCCCTACAAACTCCAGGCTGAGAATTGAGGTGGTTAGACAACAGGCAGGTAGATATATTATACTACATCTACAGAATGGGAAATGCTAAGTTCTTTTTCTTTCCTTTTTTTAAAAGTGTGTGTTTATAAATGTGTGTGGTAAACACTTAAAACCATACTTTCAGATAGTTTTATTTTGGCTTCAACTTCTACTGCTAAGTGCTTGATTCTTTTCACGTTTCCCAATTCAGAATTTCAAGAGAAAATATCTGATTTTTGAATTCATCTTTTCACACCACCAGATAATGGGATATTGCTTCACTGGGAAGCTATAGTACAGTCCTCTTGTCCAATCAGCTGTAGTCATGACAGGAGGAGGCAGGACACAGGCCTAAATAGGGCTCCTCCCTCGAACTGGGGCTATGGGAGGCCTCTTCATTTTGAAAGGGCTCTGAACTGGCAGGGAACAAAACAAAAATTTGTCAAAATTACTATGAGCACCAACCCATATTTCTCTATATGAAATCCTGATATACTATGTTTAACTAAAAGAAAAAAAAAATATGACCTTTTTTTTCTCCCTAGACAGAAGCTGGAAGAAGATGGAGTCCCATCTAAGAGCTGAATCAGGCTCTTAAGAATGGCAAATTCAAAGTTTCAGGTCATCTTGTGGTGGTCAGGAGGTATATGGGTCAGTAGCTTCAGTTGATTCTCATTTGTCAAGTATAAGAGTGTGAAATACTAACTCTGCAAAGTGGCTTTGTAAATTGTGGAGAAGGTAGAAGAATTTTTGTGTTTTCAGTCTGTATATGTGTGTCCATGTGCATGCCTGCTGGAACTACTGCGTAGGTCCAGCCAGGGTCTGCAGCTGGGCTGGTTTTGTTTACTTTGTGCTATTGCTGAGAATGAGGAACTAGGTGGCCCTCTAGGATGCTTCTGAAAAATCTTTTGGAAAAGAAAATGGTAGGGTGTTTCGGAACCACTTCTTCCTGTTTGGGTCTGATGGAATATTATGACAGTGCAGTGTGTTTTGAGCACTGTTTCAATCTGTACTTGTTAAGGCTCTAGACTTTTGGATTCAGAGTTTTTAGTTTAGATGTCACATATGGCTCTTAGAAGGTTTAGTTTGGTCAGCCTGGTATTTTGTGGTTGCTATTGCTTTAATTTAATTAGTTACCAACTGAAACTCAGGCCATTCTGAACCCCCCAAATTTCACATTTCCAGCTTCTGTTGGAAATTCTGGTCCTTTAAGACTTGTGTTCTTTCATGTGAGAGTTAGCTGACTTGAGCGCCTGCTGGCTTTCTAGATAAGCCTGGCAAGGGCCCTCTTGATTTTGTCAGTCAGACCCTACCAGCTTTACTCCTTTATGGTAACTCACTGGCTCTATAGGCATTTGGGTTTGTGACTCCAGCTTTAGAGAACAGCTGATAGCTGGCAGACAGTTCTGTGGAGGCAGGAAGCAAGGGGATAATCATGCTGCCTCTCATTTTGAAACCTGGTTCTTCGGCCTAGCTGAATGACAGCCGACAATATATTCCTAACTTTTCTAAGTCTCAGGTTTCTCATCTGCGAATGCAACCTCATAGGATTAATGTAATGATCAAATCAGCTTTAGCTTATCATGGAGTTTGGCATGCAGTAACTCCTCTATGAATTGATATTAGCTATTTTCATTGATATCTTCAACTTTATTATTAATGTATCTGAGACTAGAGGGTAGCAGGGGAATATATGTAGATATATATGTATATCTATCTATCTTATATAATAATTTACATGTATATTTTCCCCAAGGTCAGAGATTATTTTATTCCCTTAGTAATTCCTCAAAATATTTTATGCCCCCTTCCCTTGCCCCTAAAAGTTATTCCTTTTACATACCTTTATTCCTATTGCTGTGAGGGCCTATTTTCTCTCATTCTGTCTTCAATGTTGATTATCTTTTCATGTATAATTCTTTTATTTCAGTTTCTGTATTTTAAAATCACACCAGCTATTCAAGCCTATTTTGTCTAGACTATGCATATAGACACTTAAGAAAATCATGAAATTAGAAAATACTAGTTGTATGTGGGGAAAAATCTTTTAATAAAAGGACTTTTATACTTTTAAATAGCATTTTATGATTATGTCCTATTTTCTTTGCTGTAATGTCCTTTTTGATTCCTGTAGAATACACAGTAATATCTTGCAGGAGATTCCCCCTCATGCTGTTTTATTTTTCTTTTAAAGAAATAAGGGAAAAAAGTGGTTTAACTCGTTTTTTCTTCTCTAGAGAAAATTAAATTATGCTTCCATTTTTCTAATAATTCGTTAGAAATTTACTTTATTAAACCTTATAACTGCTATAAACCTAAAATATTCTTGTTATACTGATAGATCAAACAAAAGTACTAAAAGCAAGCCTGCCATCTAATTCCAGATTTTATGTAAATTAGTAAATGTTTTCAGGATAAAGAAAAGTATACCTCAGATATTTTGGTGTAATTCAATTCAAAGTATCGTCCCTCAAAGAAAGATTAACCTGAGAATCTAGCCATACTTAAAAATGTGCGCCAGTGTTTATTTAGAATCCCTTCTATTTCGTTAGAAACAGGAACAGTAATTTCACCAGCAGGAAATAATACAATGCAAGTAAGTGTGACGCTCCTTTGATTGTTGTTCACTGCAGACATTTTGGATCCAAGGTAAGAATCCAAATGAGAAATAATAACAATCCATTCCCTGACGATTCATTTAAGTCCTGCTCAACTAGATGAAGGCTCCCACTGGGAGGAAAAGTGGCTGTTCCTCCTGGCTGGCTTTGCGTTTCTTTCAGTGCTCTAAAGAACTTTGTACGGGGGCAGCTTTGCTCTGGGTGTCAGGCTGCGGGACAAGAGTTGATGCTCACGGCGCCGCTGACCAGGGCTGCTTTGCTGAAGCTCACAGGGCGCCCGTCAATCACAAAGTGACGGATGCAGCCTGTGAAGGGTCTGCCGGGGGCCAAGCGTGGTGTCAGTAGAGACTCTGGAAAAAGAGAGAAATGAAAACAAAGATTGCAGGTGAGCCCTTCCAAGCCCAAATGTCACTCTGGCACAAATACACGTAACAACTGCTCACATCATCAAGATGATTTACATGTCAAAAATGGAATCTCGTGATAATTTACTCATTTTCTCAGGAACTTTATCTGCCTTTGAAGTAATGTGAACATGTGGTAATTTTAAAGTTTTGCCATGTTTTCCATGATCAAAGTTCTGAGTGTATTTCAGCTATCTTCCAGGGCTGAAATTTCCCACTTACATATAAAAATTCAATAGTGAATTTTCAGGATCTACCTATGCTTATGCTTTTTAGAGTTGTCTGGGTCTCACTTATTTTGTGTGATTTACTGAGAAAAGGGGAAGGAATTTTAGCTTCTACACTATTTTTAGACTTGGTTAATGTTTCTGTTTAATTTGTATCATTACCCTTCACCCTTAGGCCTCCACATTTTTGCCAAGCTCATAAAATATAATGAGAAAATAATGAATTCACATAAGCTAAATTTTAATTTTTCTGAGCTCAGGGTTTAAGAACTATAAATAGGATAATGATAACTAGTCTAGGCTTTGTATGTCGTATGCCAGGGGAACTTTCTCCCCTTGTCTTAATTAGAGATCTAGAAGAAGCCTTTTGCTTATTAATTGTACAGATACAATTAAATGTGTTGGATGATAGAAGCAATATAATTTAAAGCAATTTAGAGAGCTTAGAAATATCCTGGAATTAAAATCCATTTAGTCAAAGCTTATTATTATGTACAAACAGCTATGTGAGCAGTAGCAGATAAAAGATGGAAAACAGTTAGAAATCACTAACTCAGGGAGGAACATAAAACAGAACAGCAAATTAAAAATCATCAAGTGGCTGTAATAAGTTTTCTAAGCAGTGTAGATTAAGACTATGCGGAAGCTTTGTACTGAAAATAAATCATGGAAATCGCATTTCATATTTAGAATGATAATTATGAAGTTTTAGATTTGGAAGGGGCTGAGAGATCACTTCCCTTTGTCTCTAGATCAGTATGACCATATATATTCTTCAAGGCTGCTCAGTGTAATTCATCATTTGAATAAAAATAAGTGAACAGGAACGACTATAAGGGGCAGAAACATCTATTTCTCCTGCCCATTTTGGAAACTAGTTTTAGAACATGGATTTTGATTCTGTTCAAGCTTACCACCCTGTGGTTCACGGGGAACATCATCTAGAGGAAATAATTTCATATAGAAATTATGGTCTTCATAATTCACCACACAATTTATGGTAGGTAGTGGCAGTAAAGTGGCCCCAGAACCCTAAGTAACTGATTAATAAAATCAAAACATGATTTTAAGAGCAAACGTTCCTCAGGTCAAAAGCTTGACTATATACAGAATAATGCAAGCTTTTCCGTAGAGGAATGATCAAATCTGTGCGTATGTGTGAACTACATTACCTTAACAATTTTTTTTATTTCTAATTTTGATTTTTAAATTATACAGTAAAATTGACTTTTGGGGAACATAGTTCATTAAATGCATTAACTTTTTATTGATAGAAATAGTATCAGGGTTCTGTGTGATATAAGAGAACTGGTTGAGATTCCAAGGGAATTCAGTGCCTATTATAGTGCCTATTATAAATTTATTTATACCTAATTTCCTTCAGTTATTCTTTTTCATGCCTCAGTTTCTGATGTGATTTTAGTGGAGTTAATGTTGAACAGCTCAAAATCATGTAATTAATGACATTCATCTTAAATTATAATTGCTTTTGTTCTAGGCTCGCTGGCATGGCTCCTAGATGGAATTAAAAGCTGTAATGGTGCAGTGGTTAAGCTCCCCCTGGCCCACTAGTCCCTGTGAGCTGGCTCATAAGCTAAAATTTGCTGTTCATTATATGTCTCAGGCAGGCTGAACTCGGCTTCAGGTACACCTTGCCCACCCAGTCTGTGGCGCTTAACAACTCTTGTAGTGGGAGGTGATGGCAGCGTGTAATGCTGGGACCAGACTCTGAAAACAAACAAAAATCAAAGAGACAAATATTTGAATGATAGAGTAAGTGCTCTGTTGCAAAGTAAAGAACAAATGCTGTAAGTTCCATGAAGGAGGGCCATGCTTGTTTTGTCCCTCTCGGAGCCTAGCACAGTACTTAACAGACAATAAATGTTTGTTTTCTGTTGAAAGAAGTCACGTTACCAGGCAGCAAGGAGTGGACTATTTAACTTCCATGAAATCCTCTGGTAAGTGTCACAAAAGGGCTATGCACACATAGCACATTCTAGAGAGAGGGGCATGTGTGTGTCAGCAGAGGTCTGTCTGGGCTGAGTCCTCAAGGTCAATAAGGAATTAAACTGGGAGAAGAGTGGGAGAAGCTGTTCCTCAAAAAGGTACCAGGGGAGGAAAGCAAGAACATTTTTCCAGAAATTGAGGCCCCGTGTGTGATTTAAAGGCCTGGAGCAAGGTGGGCATCATTGAACATTGAGAGAACTGCAAGTCCCAGACAGCGTGGGGAGACCCCAGAGGCAGGGGAAGGAGGGGCCAGAGGATCAAGGACCTTGCTGAATTTGATCCTGGAAGCTCTTGGGAACCTGTGAAATATTTTAAATCATGTTGTGGTTTCCAGGAAGAGAGCAATGTACAGAAATATAAGAACTGAGGTGACGCATCTTCCACACTGCCCACAGGATGTTCCGTGGTGGCCTTTGCTAGAATCCCTTTCAGAACTGAGGCCAGGAGCAGGAGGAGAGGACTGGGGGATGGAGATGGGCGTGGATAGTGGAAGTAAAGAAAAGGAACGTCTCAAATATTTCATCAGGGAGTTACTGTTATTGTCAATACTAGTATTTGAAAAATTCACATTACAAACAGAGGAATGCTTAGTTGCTACTATTTTGTGAGTACCCAATTTGATCTGTGCTTTCTCTCTCTCTCTTTTTTCTGACTCTCTTAATTGAATTATTACTTGCCTTTACATGGGTCAGTCTAAAATAATCTAGTTAGGGCACAAGGAAAAACCATGCTAAGTTTTTCCTTAAAATCACCACCAAATTCCAGATGTAAAAGCTTGGTTTTCTCCTTCTTATCTCTCTCTGGCTTTAACATTCAGTTTTTCCCAGTTAGTGAAATGTGTGCAACACACACTTTCAACACAGGTCATGGTTCCTGCTCCAGAGGGTTAAAACAATTGTGGGGGGTCCATAAAAGTCCTTCTGTCACCACCCTGGATTATATACCATTCTTGGCAGATGAGAGCAGCAATGTTACTGATGATGTTTGCAGAATGGCATCTGGGAACCTCTCCTGGGGACTGTCACTACCTCGGAACAAAACAACTTATGGTCTGCAGCTGTTTTCACAATTCAGACTAATCTTGGACAGGGAGAACTGTGGATTCCCTTCTTTCTTAGTAAGGAAGGGGAATATTTATCAGCAAACTTTTAGTCCTCCAAGATTCCCAGATCCTAGAGCAGTATTAGTAAATGAGTTTTCTTTGTGTTAGAGAAAAAAATTGTGTGTGTGTTTCACTACGTGGATGTGAGGATATATAAAGGGAAGAGAGAAAAAAATAAGCATATATGGCAAAGGGAGGGTAGTATCTACCAGGCAGGAGGATGAAGTGTAGTGCTTATGTGTTACTTTGTTTTAATCCTTGGATAAGGAGTCATAATCACCAGTATACTTTTTCCTATGAAAGGACGTTGTATATAAAATCCTTTGAGTTATTAGGTGAATTATGAAAACACATGGCTCCATTCTTAATACTATAATAACAATTGTAAGAACTTATTGTTTTTTGGATTTGGAAACATGTCCCTTTTAAAGAACTCTTACCTGGAACACCTCCAATGAATACAGGCTCCCTGTGATCAACTGGTTTTGGATTCAGGGGTCCAACCACATGGTTCACTTCAGAGTCCACATCCAGCTGAACCACATTGGAATCTCTAATAACTGAAATACCAGGAAAAGACTGGTCATAAATGGCACTGGAGTGATTAATTTTCACATGAAAGAGACTAATTTATAACAGTGATGGCTTTTATTTATTCCAGAATAAAGCTCAGACTTTCTTCTATATCATTGAAAATGTGAGTGTCTAACCAAGCAATCCCTGTAACACTTTCCTTTGAAAGGGAGAATATTTAGGATACTCTGTTTTCTTCTTCATAAATTATGCATTATTTTAAAAAACTCCCGAAGACTATTTTGGCAGTATTCAAATTTTCAAATCACATATGGATTCGATATATACAGTAATATTTGATTCTCTTTTCTTGGCCACTTTTAGACTGTCACCCATCCCTATTTTATCATGTAAGTTAGAGTCTGAGCTCTTCCAAGCCATCATTCCACACGTGGGGATGTAGGTTCACTTTATGAAAGAAGCCCAAGACACTCGTTTTTCTCACCTGTAATTCTGTGCCATCTGCCATCACAGAGACTCTGCTTGGGCGTTACTGAGGTGGAAAAGTCTCTGATGCCATTGTTGACTTTCACTAGGACCTGAAAAAGACAGGATACGTTATATAGTTTCATTTTTCCTCATAGAGATAAAACTAGATTTCTTAAATTCACCGCAGAGAAGCAATGCTTTATCTGCAAACAATTAGCTTTGCAATGTGAACGCAAGGGGTCACTCTTCGGTAGGCTATAGACAGTAAACTGTTCCTAGGCGAGAGGACAGACTAGTAACAGGAGAGAAGCTGGGGGAGAGGAACAACAAGAGAATAAAATGAATGCCTTTAATTTTTACGGATTGAATGTGTTCTCCAAAGCAGGTTAAGGTATTGGTGGGGGGCGTGGACTGTGGAGCCAGACTGCCTGGGTTCATATCCCAGTGCCCCCATCACCTCACCCTGCCTGTTTTCGCACTTGTGAAACCTACCTCACAGAGCCACTGGAGGGCTAACGGAGTCCGTCTGTATTTAGAATAGTACTTGACACACAGTGAGCACGATATAAGGATTTTATCATTATATGGTTTAATAGTACCAGAACTCAAATAAAAATCAGTTCTATTAAGTTAGGGGCAGTAATGAAAATATGCTGCTTTCTCCATAATATTTAGTCGAACACTTCCATGAATATTCTTTGGTCATACTTTTTCAGGATGAAAGTAGTGCTTAATTATAACAATCTTTTTATTTCTAGCAATTGAAAATAATATATATGTGTATATGCAGATATGTATATATATACACCTGGTATGCAAATATATTATAGATAGAAAGATAGATGCTTTAGTGTTTGTTCATTTTGATAGCTGGATGTGTTTGCTGCTCTCACTCGTTTAAAAATGTTTTCTTCCAATTCTTTCATTAAAACCTTTTAATTCCGTTGTTATTGTTGATTTTTTTTTTTAGCTTTACCACATTTTCATGGCTCTTTGCTCTAATCGAATCAATTCTCAACATAGGAATCTGAATCTAAGTACTGCCTGCATTTAAATTTCATGTGTAGCTTCCCCATTATTTTTTCCCCCCCCAGTTAGGAAAGACTGATGGAATAACTCTGTGAAATAAAAATGCTTCCGACCTAGCATTCAAGGGCAGAGAAGACAGACTGTTAAACAGTTTTTGACCCACTACCTGCCCCTTCTTCATGTGAACATTTAGGTACTCTCCATTGACACTGTGGCCATGAACAAGGGTTCCGGAACTGCTTCTGGGACGGACTTCAAATGCAATCTCAAACTTCAGTCCAATATTGAAAGACTCATCTGTGGAGAGAAATATTAGCTCTTAAGAGCAGCAGCCTAAATTTTGTAACCGTGGTGTGATTTCGTAATTATACATTTTTATACTCGTTTTTTGAAAGTGTGACACCTTTTTTAATAGACAAGCCGCAAGTGGCATTTTCCACGTCAGACACACGGTGGAAAGCTCCGTGAGGGTCTGAGATAACTAGCACGCCACTCCAGCGGTGGGCCGTGCGGTGGGGACAGCACGCCGAAAAGGTGCCATGGCCTCTTTTCTCAGGGGAGGAGAAACCGATTACAACCAGAAGGACCGTTTACTATTTCACAAGCGAGGAGGAGAAAAGAGCAACCTGGGCAGAGGAAGAAGTGTGAACACGAGTGCGGAGGCCGGGACACTGGGAGAGCACTGTGGAGGCCAGTGCGGCTGGACCAGGGCAAAGCGAGGCCGGCGAGTGAGGAAGGCCACAGGGGAAGGGTGCGCCTACTCAAGTATGGGAGGCAGACTTTGTTTTGCCGTCACTGAGCAAGGGAGCTGACTTGATCCGATCTGTATCTTAAAGTAAGTCTTAATAAAGATCACTGGTGCCAGCGCCGCGGAGCATTTCAGGGGCTCTTGCCATGATGCCAGAAAATGAGTTCTTACTGAGAAGGGCCGTGCTCACTCCAGGAGCCGCCATGCAAACCTGGGCATCCTAATAATATTCACTTGACATGTCTCCTTATCAATCACTTTTTAATTTTTCCTGCTATTAGTTAATGTTTATGGAGAACATAAATTGTGCAGGTTGCTATGCATTTCAAGCTGTCCGAGGCTTTGAGTTCTTATCACTGAAATCCAGTGAGAGGCTGAGAGATAGGAGCGTAGGTGCTTTATTGTGGATAAAGGAGGAGAAAGGAAAGTAAAATCATGAGCTAGACAAAGAGAGGAAAGACGACCTCCGGTATTCTATTGGACACGGGGGCGGCGTGGGAAGCTACACTTGACTGCATTGTCATGTCTTTATTCAGGGGATGTTGAGGGTTCCAATCCCGATGCCTTCCTCATACCTAATGTTTGCTCTATAGAGTATTTGTTGGAATGGCTTGGGTGGTGATTGTGTATAGTCTGTTAGGACTTTGTGTATTTATTTTTAGAACTATTATGTTCCATTACTTGGCATAGGGACTGACATGCCAGACGCATACAATAAAAACTTGGTTGAATGAATGAGAGAGTAATAGTTAAGGAGAATACTAGTCCAGAAATACAATTTCTGAAGGATGGGGCAGCAGAGCAAAGGGAGGGAGGGGAACTTGCTTTGGGAGGGACAACGGATCACTCTAAGAGGGAGCAGAGAAAGACGAGAGCAGGGTGGCTCAGAGCCAACACAGATTAGACCACAGAGCAGCACCGGAAATCCTAAAAGGGCCAAGATGGGCTACATCTACACCAGAGGGGTGGCAGCTGTGGAGAAGCTCTGGTCAGGGAAAGCAAACAGGGATGGGCACGCCTGCCTGGTTGGGCGTGGCAGGAGGGGACAAAGGGGATCCCCCGGAAAGAAGCCATTTTCTAGGGCTGAGTGAGTTTGGCATTCTGACGTTTTAACTCTCAGCCCAATTTCCCTGTCAGCCACCCCCAGGAAAGAAGTATTTATTTCATGATTCATGTTTTGTGCAGAAGTCACTGTTACCTAGAACCACGTATCCTCCTTCTGTTGAAAAGTAGGTCCCTGTTTCCATCGGACCTTCAAAACAAGGGGTCACGCTGAATGTCTGAGAAGCAGTGGTGATGGATGCCCCGTTGAGCTGAAGATTGCCGAGACAGCCACTGAAACTGTAGACCGAGTTGATCTGAGGGAAGAAGACATTTCTTAAAATCCATTTTCTCAACATGCATGGGTGCGCACCAAAGGGAAACAAAACGAAGGGATTCGAGTCCTGAGAGAAAGGACGCAGTCCCCTGTCTTATTTATCTAGCTGCCTGAAGGGTCAGTTGTTTTCCAGGTAGTTGCTGCTTTAATGAGTTCTTTGAAGCTGGGATTTTGTATTTGATAATGTCAGCCTGCAGTAATTAGCTATGAACATTTTTACATACACTATGACAAATAAGTTGCAGCTATGGTTTTGAAATTAAATATTAGAACTATCCTTGTTTGTTTTCCTTCAAGAATGACAGCAGGCCCCCAAATCACCTAATGATGATGAGGGCTAGCGAAGTTCTTAACCGTTAAATCTACCATGGTTAAATAAACAGCAGAAAGCTTGCATTTCTGGCTCCATTAACTGATCTTGTGGTCGAACATTTATCATACCTCAGGATGTGAAACTCGGGCCTCTTCAGACAACTGATTTCACACTGCTTTGGAAACCTTTCTTTTAAAGGAGTTGTCATGAAATTGGGGCTACTTGCCTAAAATCTCATTATAACATGCACTCCCCCCTTTTTTGGCTTTATCCACATATATTAGGGAATCTTAGAAATGCATCAGTTCTTTCGTGCTGAAGTCAAATCTATATTTATGTTAAGAAAGATTTAGTCCTTTGATGCATTCCCTTTATTGCTAAATATTTTTGTAAAGGTGCAATATTATTAACTTTTAAAGTACAAAAATAACATGCTTTTTACTATAACCCCCGCTTCTCCCCTCCCCCCAGGGGTAACCACACTTCCTTGCACATTTACAAATCGTGTGTGTGTGTGTGTGTGTGTGTGTGTGTATGTAGGAAACAAAAATGAAATCATAGTCTACAGAATGGCCCCAGAGTTTTTTGTCACTCAATGATATATAATGGAATGACATTCTTTCTTCTATTTTTTTTTGTATTTTTTACACTAAAATCATGTGCACTTGCTGAACAAATAAGCATCTCCTTGAGACATAACTTCTCATGACAGTTTAGACCTCTGAAACTGTTTCATCTCATCTCTACCTTAGAATCCAACCATCCCTTCTGACTTTGTAACGCCAGAGGGCAGACAGACATCCCCTGGGGCAATACTCACTTTGATAGCCTATATCCAGCGAAACTACAGTTCTATTCTTGCCAGTTTGCTGATGGTATAGCGAGGTCCTGGATTAAATAGTCTTCTGGCTCTAAAAGCCAGTGGCTCGACCTGGTCATGCCTGGCTTACCTGGACATTTTTCACGGCCCTTCCAGGAGCCACACCTCCCAAATAAATAGGACCCTTGATGTTCCAGGCAGCTCCACTAGGAGGAAGACTCTCTTCTAGGACTCGAAGGCCATCAATGATCAGTCGGCCACTGCTCTTTTCCCGAATAAATATCACCTGGATGGAGAGAAGGACAACAGCCCATGTCAAGTGCATCCCAAGATTCGGGGGAAGGCTCAGGTGCCTCTTCTCCAAACTTTGCTATTGCAGTACTGTGGAAAATCTGCAGAAGTTCTTTAAAAAAACTGATCCTTTCTCTGAAGGTCAAGAGATTGTTTTTTCCTTTAAAGCTTGATTTAAAGCTACAGGCTTAATTTCTGGATACAGCTTACATGTATTTAGTAGAGTTCTCAATGAAGTTCTTGGCAGCTGGCCAGCGCACTTGGTTTCTCCCTTTCCTAAATTTATGGTGATTAATGAATCTTATGTTTCTTACTCTTTCCATTATGTAACACTGATTTGCTTCAATATTTAGATATTCTCCCTGTGGTATCCTAGCTTCCTAACAGATTTTTTCTTCACTTTGTATCTTCCATGGCTTAGTCTATAAAAGACACCCAGCAATTGTTGTTGAAATTTAGAAACTCACAGGCAGTGGGAAAACAAGTGAAAAATTGTTAGAAATTAAACTTCAGGTTATGTTTGCCATTGGCCCTTTGGTGAAAATAATTACACTAAAAAAAATTACATGCAGCCTGTATCTCTTTTTAAATAATATGCTTCAAGATTTTTATAAGGAATTAAAAAAATTTTCTCAAAATTGAACTCTGAGCATATGGCAACAGAATTTTAAAATGGGTGTTTCTAGAGAGACCAATAGTGGGCACTAATGTCAGTCCATTTGACAATTGTGACTATTTGCTGGTAATACTCTTCTCTGCCTTCAACTCACATCATGCCACAATCCATCATTGTATTTCTCTTGGCTTCTAATCTTCAGTTTCTTGTGGCCAACATTAAACATGAAAACCAAGCGGCCGTGGGCTAAGAATAGAGTCATGAAGTCATTCTCTTCTTGATCTGAGACATAGAAAATCATCCCATGGGAGGAACGAGTTTTCAGACGAATGGAGAACTGAGATCTGGTAAAGGAAAAGAAAAAGCTTACTATCCGTAAAATGAGACTGAGGGCTATCTCTAGTTTCCCACAGCAACATAGTGTAAGGAAGAATGAGTAGCCATTCTATCGAATCCCAAGCAGCATTACTTCTCATTATACCTTAGTATTATTCATGAATATTGGGAAAGCATGACTAACCCAAAAATGTAAATCTTTCCCTACTTCTTTATAGAGCAGGGCTACATTCCACATTTAAGGAAGCATTGTTTCACTTAAGGATCATAACGTGTCTTGCTTTGAAAATATGGTTGCACTGAGTTTGTTCATGTGGACAAAATACTAGTCCGTAATTAATGTGCATATAGAAGTTTGCATAGAAACAATATGATTTGTGTGCTATCTAAAATACAGGTTCAATTTGTCTTTCCCAGGAAAAATTAATCAGTAGATATCACAGGGCAAAAATAGCCATCAGAATGTGTAGGAATTAAACAACACCTTCTAGGCATTTAGCTCCAGGCCATATAGATAAGATACATTTATTAGGCTAATTTCTAGTTTGATTTAACTCTAAATTCTTCCCAGTGAATACAAAATACTGATACTGCCTGTTGGCAAATAGCAAATTAGAAAGCATTAGAGGTCACTTACTGACTCCACGGATGTTTGAAAGAGATATAAGACCTATATAAGAATATTTGGGTGCTAACACTAGAAAAAGAAATCTTCAAAGTGCTAAGTAACCTGGAGATTTGCAGAATACTGGGAAGAGGTGCTGGGTTTTACGGATAGCTTGAGGGCTAGCTGAGATACAAGTGGTTTTTGTGTTTTTAGTGTCCTTACTAACCTTCCAGCGGTTCAGAGGCACCCCCATTTTCAATTCGAAAGCAATTTATATGGGGGGAAGGAAGGTAATATCAAGGTTAGATGATGACTCATTTGAAATGTGCCCCATGTTCCTTTCTTTGATTGCCTTTCCTTTTTGATAAAAATACAGCAAACTCCTAGGAGACTGCTGTTTTATGCATCTTACTTTTGGGGAAGAAAGTCACAGAGAATGTAATATATTGGAAAGTAAGAATCGTATACTATTTAACATTTATTTTGGTGATAAAATAATATGATTAAGCGGCACAGAAAGGAAAGATCACAGGAAAAAGATGGCATGTGGCAAATTAAGTCCAGCCATGGCCTAAAGTTTCTGGAAGGATAGTGTGTTACTTTACTTTTCACCAAAATCTCCTTTTAAGTGTTCAAACTCTTGGCGGCTGTTGGCTGTCCCTCCATACTGATAGGCGTGCTCTATTGCTCTAGGACTGTTGGAAAGGTGGCAGTAAGAATCCCTTGGAACATTCCTCTCTGGGAACTTTAGGCTGGCAGGATCCCCCGAAGGTGCATCTTTACTTTTCTCTCCCTGTAAGAATAGGAAATAAATCATATTAAGGGATAAAACTGATATACTAGTAGCAAGCGTTCCTTTGTGATTTCTTTATCATTAATAAAAATAAAAATAAAATAATACTGAAAGCGTATATTATTTGTGCATTTTCCATTCATGAAATATTAGGCCCCTCTCTTTCCTTAAGCAGATGACAGCAGGAGCTGTAGTATTAAAAAAACAAACAAACAAACAAATGAAAACACCGTATGTTAACAAATCCAAAATTCTAGTCTGTGATAGTAGAGCAGAGCTAACCTGAAGCCACAGGGATAACTGTTCTATCATTTAAATTAAATGCACATCTTAGCCAATGGTGACAAATGGAAATATTGACAATAAAATAACCCTGTGGAATCAATCAATAAAACCCTCATATCATAGACAACAATATTTCTTTAACACACCATTATTATTTATATAGGCTGTTACTAACATACTTAGTAATAACACCTTCAAAATATTTAAGAATATTTTTGGTGATAAGTAGTAAACTTTTATGTGACAGGATATAGAACAGTTACCTTGTGCTCCTAAAATTGCACTGCTGATTTTAAAATTAAGAGCTGTGAGACTATAGGCTAATATTTCATGGTTATTTAGTCTTAATTTTTGAAGCAAAATTAAAGTAAATGCAAATAAATCTGATCATCCCGTCGTTGTATTCATTTATCCAAGCAAATATTTATTGAATACCTACTAGGTAAAAATGACGTGGAAGGAAATGAGTATTTCTGCATGCCCTCCACGGGCAGTGTGTGATGGGGAAGAGAAAGGTGAGTGAAAGGTGAGTTTCTTTTTTTTAAGGAATTGAAAATTGATTTGGAAAAACAGGCAAGTAAATAGCAAACTGGAAGACAGGCTGTTGCCAGACAGAAATGACCTTTGATGACTTGCTGGAGGATGGGGTTTTGTTTTTCAGGAGGGTGGGGGTGACAGATTGGTGGGGAGTTAGGGACAGTCCCCAACTCTGGCGGCTCCTCTTTCTTTCCATTGCTATGGAGAGGATCTCACTGTTTCTCAGTCAGTGCATCCACTTTGCTATGGGAAGAGAGCAACTGTGAATCAACTGCAGGGCTCAGCAAAGCTGGGGGCTGCTGGACTACGTACGAGGTCTCCGTGACCAGCCCTGCCTTTCTCTGCTTCTGTGTGGGAATCCATAGACTAGGACATGCCTCTTGTGTGCTGCAGAAAGTAATAAACTCTGGTATATTTATATGTGGCAACCACTCTAAATCCTCTGTGGATATATGCTCTGAATAATAATAATAATAATAATAATAATAATAATAACAGTTATAATTTAATTACTTCACTACCATATAACACAGAGACTCAGTTTACTATCCTAGAATAGCTGTATATGTGGGATTCTGAACCCTACGAGACTCTAACTTTACCAGTGTATTTTTTTTCTCTGAGGGTCTGTTTCTTTGTTTTTCTTTCTTTCTTTTTTTTAAGATTTATTTATTTGAGAGAGAGACAGTGAGCACAAGCAGAGGGAGGGGTAGAGGGAGAGAGGGAAGCATGCTCCCCGCTGAGCAGGGAGCTCAAAGCAGGACTTGATCCCAGGACTCTGAGATCATGACCTGAGCTGAAGGCAGAGGCTTAACCGACTGAGCCACCCAGGCACCCTCTGGGGGTCTGTTTCAATGCAGTAAGATTCTTTTGTTTCACATAACAGCCAAACTAGTTGAGCTACTTAAGCAAAAGAGGGCAATACGTTATAAGGATATGGGAGTATCTTACACAATCCAAGGGAAGATAGTACAGTATAGCGGGGTTCTACCAGGGGCAAGAATCAGGAATTGCAAAGCTAGGAAGAATCGAGGCACTCCTTTTCCAAATGTTTCTGGTATCTCAGCTTTGTTTTTCTCAGACTGCTTTCATCTTTCTTTCTCTTCAGGACAGCTTTCTGCCTTTTTCTCTTTCTACATAGCAGGTTTCTTTCTCTGTACATGATTAACATAGAGCACTTAGGCTTACAAGTTTTCCATTCAATGACCAGCCTAGACTAGTGTCTCTGGGTTCTAAGTTTCTAAGGAAGGGAATCTGATAGCCCAGCTTAGTTCACATGATCTACCCTGGTCCAAACATCTATATCCAGGTAGATGAGGTCACATACCTAAAATACTGGGCTTGCCCTGTGTGTAGGGAATCAATTCTCAAAAAAGGGAGTGGTTGGCTGGATACCCCAGAATGATGTCTATTATAATATATAAAATCTTCATTATCACACGAAACACCACATGAGAAACTATGTCCCCAATTAAATTTAAAAACATAAAAATTATGAAAAATTTCCAGGCTAGAACATAGGTGGTAAGACAGGTATTATGTACTCATGGGGGGAGTAGAAATCAGAGTTCCTCTTTTGGAAAGTAGTTTGCCCTGACCCAGTAAGTTTATCTCTAAGAATAGTTTGTAAAGATTTATTCAGCAATGCAATCAAAGACTAATGTATAATGATCTTCACCCATGAAGGGAGAAACCTGGAAAGCACTGAAAGTCTATTAATGGTTAAATAAATTAAAATATACACATAAAATGAAATATTAGGAAGTTACTATGAAAATAAATTATTATAAGCCCAAATTGCTATGAATCGGCCTTGATAAAAATTTACACCAGTGGCCACACATTTTTCTGGGTAGCTATTTAAGCTATTGATACAAGGGTAAATATGAGAGAAGACTAGCAAACACTTGACATTCTAATTACCAAGAAATATAAGTGAAATCTACAGTGACTGTGTATCTGTTATTATGAAGTTGAATTTTTAAGGCTTTTTACAGGAAAGGCTAAGAGGTTTCCTATAATACTGAAAAGTTTATGTTAATAGTTCCAAGGGCTGTTGATGGCAACCTTGAGAGTATGAATATTTGTTAGGAAACTACATTTGATAGACAGCTTCAAATAGAAAACTGCATTCATTTAAAGGGGCAAAGTGTGTGCCATAGGATGATCTTCCTCATCAGTCTATGATATTAACCTGCTGCATATGATCCACTGACCCATGCTCAAGTTCCAGCTGAAAAGTTTCAGGATAAACCTTTTAGCATCAATATGAGAAGGTGATGGTAAGGTCTCATCAGAATTTTATAGTCTCCTCTGAAAAATCCTTTATATTATCCTCTAGTAAAAGCCTTAATAAAAGTCATAGGACATTATCTTTCTGACTGAATCACTTAAAGTCTTCCATGTGAAATTCAGGAGAGGATCCTGAAAAATTACTAATTTTAGATTATACATAAAAAAAAAAACTATTCTATTACATTGACAAATCATGTGTGAACAAAGGAGGAGTTGCAAGGGGGTCCTAAAAAGTGGTCCCCATAAACTGAAATATATAGGGAAGCACTCAAGATATAATGGCCAGTGAAAAACTATCATAAGCGAGAAGCTGGTGGGGATGCTTTCTTCTCGCTGGTGGGTCAGAAGCCAGCCTTGGAGGGAAATCAGTTTTTCCTCTAAAAGATGCTCAGCCACATTAGCATTCAAGGAAATGCAGATTAAAACCACAATGAGATGCCATATCTGTCCATTAGATTGGCAAAATTATAAAAATTTGATCATATCCAGTGTTAGCAATTGTGAGGGACAATAGGTTCTTTCAAATGCTGTTCACAGGAGTGTAAATTAGTATTGCCTCGATATTGACAATGCACATTCCCTCAAGCCAAGCAATTCTACTTTTAGGAACTGATCCACCAGAAACATTCACAAGGTTCTACAGAGATCTAACAGCTCATATTCATTGAATGTTCTGCTCTATGCCAGGCTTGTAGGGCATTTCATGCATCAACTCATTTAATCTTTATAACAACCCTATGATGCAGATAGCTAAATACGTATTAAACACCTATTATGTGCATTGTTCTAGGCTCTTAGGACACATCAGTGAGCAAATAAAAAAAACGGAGTTTGAATTCTAGCAGAGGAAATAGAGAGTAAATGCCAAACATAAGAAATACAGTCTATAATAAATTAAAATGTGAAAAGTGCTATGGAAAAGAGAACAACTAGGAAAGGCAAAGGAGATGGGTAGTACTTGGGGGGGGGGCAGGAGGCCACTGTGGTATTAATTAGGGGGTTAAGGGAGACCTCACGGAACACTCGAAGGCTGGGCAATCCTGGAAGAAAGAGCCATTCCTGCAGATGTTTGGGGGAAGAGTGGTCCAGGCAGAAAGAAAGATCTTAGGGCAGCAGTGCACATGGCTCGTGCTATTGTGGGCAGAAGAGTGAGTGAGGGAAAGGGGCCCGGAAAATATAGAGCCTCTTATGACATCGTAGGGACTGGAGCTTTTCTTCTGAGTGCAGTGTGAAGGGTACGCTTTGAGCAGGGGAGTACCACAATGTGACCTATGTATAAGCATGTGGCTGTTGCCTAGGGGACAGAGTGTCAGAGAAGCTGGTGGAAGCTGAGAGGCCCGTTGGGAGCCTCTGCCAGGGCCCAGGTGGGAGACGGCGGTGGCCTGGATCAGGGTTGGAGGAGCGGCATCTCAGTGCCTTGTTAAAATTGGACCAGGAGGATGGGTGGGGAGGATTAGCCTGAAAGAGTGGGAAGGAATTGAAAGTTTCATCTGTAATGAAGGCCGCTAATGTACGTGCTGGAGGTAAATGAATGAGAAAAAAACAGTAGTCAGGGAATGCAGTTTAAGAACTCAAGATTTTGTTGGTGGAGCAGCTCTAGTTGATGCCACGGATCAGCCGTGCGTATGAGTGGTTGAAGTGAAGGTCAAGGAAGGAGGGGAAAACAGGATGAGATCAGAAACTTTAATAATTTCCAGGCCTGTGACAGAAGCCTGAGATCGTTACACAAAAGCAAGTGATACTGAGAATTACAGTACTAAATAATACATATTATATATACAAATGGTTGAGTATGGAGCAATTTCAACCATTGTCATAAAAAGCACTGGGCAGTATGGAATAAAAGCTGACTCAAACTGTTTCTTTGGGAATAAAGATTGATACTCCAAACTGATAAACAACAACATCAGACACTAGAAGAATCCCACCTTTCATATGTACACACAGTTGCAAACTGGAGTGAATTTTATGAAGCATCAGTGTCTAGATGTGTGCATGGAATGCGAGGGCAGTTGAGAATCTGGCACAGGATTATCATTTACCTTTTTATTCTGACTTGTTTTAGGCTTTGAGGAATTCTTCCTTTTTTTGTAGAGGAGGAACAAAGGCGAAGACTCAATAGGACACTCATAAAGAGAAGTGTGGACCTTTTCCAAATATCGCTGGAAATCTTCGACCTCCACATCTCTATCCAACCTATGTAGCAGAAGGTAAAAAAAAAACCCTTAAAATGCTGTTCAGAATTACATGATGAAAACTACGGAAGTGGAAGAATTTGGCAATTAAAATTGTGTGTGTGTGTGATGGGTCTGTATCTATCAACCACTATCTTAAGGAGAACCTTTTACACGACCATTTAACAATTCATGGATAATTTTGCCTGGCAGCAGCCCATTCTGACAGACGAACATCTTTTCCCTCACCACACTCTGGATGATTGGTACCGCCTTGGTGTTACTCGATATGTATTAAGTTTCTCCCTTGCTTGCTCTTGTACTCAGGGAGCATTTACTGTCTTTGTTAAGGACCTAGGTTAATGGCTTTGTTTAAAGTGATGCATCAAGAAGAATTTCTTAAACCTCTAACAAGGATTTGGGTATGTTACTCTGTGTTACACCATTAATAAGTACAGATATAATTGCATCTAATATTTATAGCTTGCTGTATGCCAGGTACTTTATGCACATTATCTCATTAAATTGTCATAACAAGGAGGCAGGCATTATTATTATCTGCATTTTGGCAGAGAAGAAACGAAGGTTGACTTAGCCAAGGGCATACAGAAATTTTTATTTATTTATTTATTAACTGCCTTATTTGAATAACAGATTATTTGGGGGTAAGTCCAGGTGAACCTCTGAAGTTAGGACTGTTCTGGGTCTTTCATGTGCTCGCAAAAGTCCAGCCCCCAGTTTGGGGAATGCCCAGCCCAGGAGTTCTTTGAGGCAGAATTGGAATGAGACAGTTGCATTAAGGCATGTAGAGGTTTGTCTGATGGCCAGGGTGTATGGTATATTTCCAGAAGGGGGGCTAGACAGGAGGAAAAGAAAATGGGATCCCTAAAGTAAGTCTCCATGGAGAAGTCTTGAAGGATGGTCCAGTCTCTGCAGCAAGGCTTGGATGATGCAGGGAGTAGATGTTTTTTTTTTTTTAAATTTTTTATTGTTATGTTAATCACCATATATTACATCATTAGTTTTTGATGTAGTGTTCCATGATTCATTGTTTGCGTATAACACCCAGTGCTCCATGCAGAACGTGTCCTCTTTAATACCCATCACGAGGCTAACCCATCCTCCCACCCCCCTCCCCTCTAGAACCCTCAGTTTGTTTTTCAGAGTCCATCGTCTCTCATGGAGGGCATACCGAAATTTAAAGGCATGAAACCTACACACAAATCTAAGTATGTCAGTTGCTCAAGCACATGCAAGCTTTAATTGCTACCCTCTATTGCTTCTCATAAATTTCACAGTTCTCAGTTTTAATAATGTAAACATTTTCATTATTGACTTGATTTTTTTTTTTTTTATCAATCATGCAGACTTATGAATAATAAAAATATCCTACCTGGTAAAGTAGGCATTACTTATACAGCCAGTGAAATTAGCATACTGGGGACTGATGGGTGAGCCACCGAAGTAAAACTTCCTTTCACCGGCTTGTGTCTGTTCCACTTTCCCTTTTGTAGGGTTCTTACTCCCAAGTCTGCTCTTGTCTACTATCAGTTCATATCTGCAAAGGAAAAAGCTTCTTTACACACCACACTGCTAATCTTTTACCTGGAGTTCCATTCTAGGTTGCAGGTTTTCTCATGGAATTGACATAGGACATTCTGGCTAGTGAAAAGATAACAATTTGCCGGACTCCTCACGAGGTCCGGGATAAAATAGGTGAATATTTTTTTTAAGATTTTATTTATTTGATAGAGAGAGCGAGAGAGCACAAGTGGGGGGAGCAGCAGGAGAGGGAGAAGCAGGCTCCCCACTGTGTAGGGGCCCTGGGTCCATGACCTGAGCCGAAGGCAGATGCTTAACCATCTGAGCCACCCAGGTGCCCCAGGTGAATATTTTTATATGCAGAAAAGACTCTCCAAACCCCTAAAAACAAGAAGCTCAGATGATTAATTACCAGCATTTTTTTTTTTTTTTTTTTTGTGGAAAAAGCAGAATGTAACTCATGGTGATTATTTAATCACATTTGGAGAGCCTTTTTTCATTGTCAAGCATATGGACTGGGTTTGAGCGTAATTGGAAATGGAGTCTAGAAAGGCTGATTAATGTGTTTTTTTGTAATGGGAGGGCTCCACAAAAGTGGACATAGAATAGCGGCTGCCTACAACAGAAATTTATTTCTTATTCCAGAAATCTTTCTTCTTATGAGAAAGAAATTCAGTATTACGTATTTAAAAAATAAAGCTAGAGCTTTTAAAATATGGCCATAAATGTAGAGTTCTCAGTTGCTTAATTAAAAATCGAAATGAAACCAATGTTTGAGGATCTCCTTCTATGTGCAAAACCCTGCACTCCATTCAGTAAGTACTATGTGTAGGCACTTCCCTCAAGAAGGTTTGTAGCCTGTGGGTTTATTGGAAAAAACCCTTTATATTCCTGTTAAGTAATTATATAGTGATTTATCTCTTGAAAATTAATAGCAACTTCTTTTTAAAAGAATGAAGGTTGTTCTCTCTACCATTTTTTTTAAGCACTGGAAAAGCAATAGTCTATTATTCATAGTGGTCATTTAGCAGAATCATGCCCTACGAATAAAGGCATCTGGTGGGAAGAATATAAAGTGAGAAGCTGTACCTTGCGGGTGTGACAGAGGTAATGACGAAGTGGGACAGCCCGTCGTTGTACTGCTTATCGGCCGACCGCACCTTGATTCCCTTGACATCCATGACCACAGTGCCGTTATCCAACGAGATGGAGAACACATCCGACTGAAATTCAAGCACAGGGTTTTAAGTTGGAAGGCCAAGGATCCAAAAGATGGACATGTTTACTTCATGGTATTGCTTAAAGGAACACCCGGTGTGTGGGAAGTTTGCCTGTGAAATGATTTCTATGAAAACAACAACGACAGAATATTGCTTATATTGGTGTCGTCGACAAAATTAGGAACATTTCAATGGAGAACTGAAGATTTCTGGTGATTTTGTCATGCTGAGAGTTGTCCCAGGGCTAACGCCTTCCCTAACTCGGGCATTGCTATTCTGTCTTCAGTCTCCCCTCTGGGAAAGGTGATACTCGAATCTCCTTGGGGATGTAGGTAGATGACCAGGCAAGGGTTAATTTGCCAGTTTGGCTTTTTAGGTGTTTTACTTTTCATCTATAGAGGCGGAAGAGAAATAGAAAAAGAGCACAAGTTAACAGTTCTTTTTCTGAATTTGCTTATTGATTGTTTAAAATATTGGCAAATTGATAATCTTGCTTCTCTTCCCTTATAGGGGCACTGACCTCAACATAATTACTTTTTTTGTGGACAAAAAGTGTTATTTAACTAACCATGGTAATCTGAGGCAGGTTTGATGGTGGAGGTCCTACAAAGTGCTTTGGATAAATTCTCACAGTTGCTACTGATTTAAATTCAATTCAATATAAATGTGACAGATACAAGGTAATAAGTATGAAAAGTAAGAGCTGCTTTTACATTTTATTTTATGACCTGCTCTATCAGTGTATATATTGGTGATGACCTTTTCAGAGATAAATCAGTTGGGTCTTGGGGTCACCAAACCTCTGGATATCTTATTTTGTTTTTGAAATAATATATCTTCAGAAGGTGAGTTCAAGTGTTCTATAACCAGTCCAAGAACAGAGAAATATGTTCCTTTTATTATTTTACAAAAAAATCACATATGTATTTGTATATGTACACAGAGGTTCTTAACATTTTTTGTGCTATGCACTCCTTTGGCAGTTTGGTGATATACACGGCCCCTTCAAAAGTAACATTTTAAAATGCATCAAACAAAATATCTAGGAATACAAGGGAAACCAATTATATTGAGATACAGTTTCAAAATATTAAAACAATAAATCTGTGATATAGTAATATATGTACTTCTTTATCAAAGTGTTAAATTGTAAGATCTCTCAACAGATCTAATAACTACTGTAATTTAAAAGTAGCAATGAGCAAAAATGATATTTTGAGATATCTGTGGCAACTACTATTTGAAATGAAAAATACCTGTGGTTTTTATTAATGATAAAGTAACAGGTTCTGCAAATATTACTGTGGTTTGTTGCTGACATTTGTAATCGAAGAAAATGCTAAATTTTAGTTTGAGAAAAATAAAATTAAAAAAAAAATCTTAATTTTTTCTGACCTAGGTCCACAGACACACTGAATTTTCTCCATGAACTCCTGAGGGGTGGGTCTATGAATCCTAGGTTCAGAACTCCTGATATGCAATATACGTAATTATAAAGTGTCTGAAATGAGGCATTCTGTGTGTGCTCATGTGAATCAAAATTAATCTGAATAGAAAATCACTTTTAACGTGCTTAAACAGTATATTTAATAGACAAAACAATTACTACAAAAAAGTTCCCATAGGGAAAAAGAAATACTTACTCCTGAAGCATAATAGAATAGTAACCCATTTGGCTGTAATGTTCGGAAATTAAAACCTCCTTCGAAGCCATCGAAGAAAGATATTTTCTGAACTGAAGCAATGAAACTCTGCCCATTGAAATATGCTCTGCGAGATATCTGCGTGGCAAAAAAAAGTGAATATAGTGTTTGTGATAATTGTCAAATGCTTAAAATGTCAATTTCTCACACACCAAAGCCCTTGTCTACTGGTTTCTATATTAATAGTTTATGTTTTAACTTCCCGTTTATACTGAAATTCAGGCATGGTAATAGGTCCGTCTGTGTGCCTCTAGCTGATGGGGTTTTAGCTTCTCCACTTCCTCCACCTGAGTGAGTAAAGATGCCCGCACTGCCTCTCTGGGCTTTTGAAGCCCCACCCACTGAAAACTGAAGCAAATGGACAAGTCACAGAGGAAGCCCCACACGCCTTTTTAGCTTAATGTTGCTCCTTTTTTTTTTTTAAAGATTTTATTTATTTTTTTGACAGAGAGAGCGAGCACAAGCAGGGGGAGGGGCAGGCAGAGGGAGAAGGAGAAGCAGGCCTCCCATGGAGCAGGGAGCCCGATGCAGGGCTCGATCCCAGGACCCTGGGATCATGACCCGAGCCAAAGGCAGACGCTTAACGACTGAGCCACCCAGGCGCCCCAGTGTTTCTCCTTTTTTCTGGTGGCAGAAAGGAGTCCAAGGTATACTTAAGCTCACAGAGAAGCTGAAAAAAGCTTTTCCAGCTTTTGAGAATGGTAAGTTTTATGTCTATTTATTTGTGTGTGTGTGTGTGGGTGTGTGTGTGTCTATTTATTAAAGTGCTTTTGATTGACTGGTACTTACAAGAGAGTCTTCTGGGCATCCATAACCAACTCCCAGGGTTTCTGTCTGCTCTAATAAATTGAAATCTTTCTTTTGGAACTGGAAACCCTTCATGCATCCTCTGAAGTTGACATCTAAGGGAAGGTGCGCTCTGAGGGTCCTAGAAAAAAAATTAGTCTTCAGTGATACGATGACGATGATGATGTTACCCTGCATATGTGGGATATGAAATTTGATTTTATTTATAGTCATGTTTAGTAGCTTTGTAATTATTCATATTCTCATGCCTTCTTTCATAAGCACACAGTAATGTCTAATCTTTGCCTACAGAACAGCTTTATTCTGCATCAAGCCAATTTGTTTACTTCTTTATAGTTTTCAAGACACTTTAACTTACATTAGCTCATTTCATGTTTATAAAAATTCTGTGATATAAAAGGAAAGGCTATTATTTCCCTTTTACAGATGATTAATAGGTTGAACCATACGGAACTGATGTATTTTAGGTCAAAAATGGTCAACTCTTGGCAACTTCACATGTTTTAACCTATAAAATGAAACTAAGACACATCAAAATCTCTTTATTTGTTTTTTTTTTTTTTAAATGTCACAAGTGGTAAGTTAGGATTTGAATCCAGGTCTTCAGTCTTCCACTAATCCATTCCCAAGTGAATTGGATTAAAGTCATGAACTCATCTTCTTGGCTTTTTTGCAACGCACTATAATCAACTAAGGCTAGAGGAATGTTCTAGTGAATGTTGAGCTTTTGGATTAATAGGAAAGTAAGAAATCTTTTATCTTTGAAATCAGGGATGCCGTTTTGATTAGTATTGTAATCCCAGTACCTATCATTATGCCTAGTATACAAGAGGCACCAAGAGCATATTATCAAATATTGCATGACTATGAAGTTAGTTTTGATCAAATTACAATGGTTTCAATGTATTTTAAATGAACACTGGCCAAACTAAGGAGTAACAGTCCCACTATATTCTGTTCCATTAAGATCACACCTATGCAGAACATGCCCTCTTTAATACCCACTGGGTGTTATGCACAAACAATGAATCATGGAACACTACATCAAAAACGAATGATGTAATGTATGGTGATTAACATAACAATAAAAAATTAAAAAAAAAGATCACACCTAGAGGACCATGCTAACTAACAGTTTGGGGGTATAGAATGACAACCATAACAGTTAAAAGTCCCATGTGGAGTTGTTGAAGGAGCTAAGAGGGTATCTAATTTGGAAAAGGAGTTTGAGGTTGGGGCCTCATCCCAGGCCAATTAGAATTTCTGGAGAGTGGTTATGGGCAATGGTGTTTATAAAAGTTCTCCAGGTTATTCTAAAGAGAACCAGGGTTGAGAATGACCAGGCTGGAATATCCTAAAGTTGCCTCTCAGTTTCAAGGGTGTCCGATGCTATGACTTGATTGTAATAAGAGATAGTTAAATTTTTAAATACATGAGAATAAAACTGTAATGATACATAATTCACAACCCCTTGGATAAGCTTAAAAATGTTTGTAACCTCAGATACTATTTGAGAGTTCAAAGAAGCTTAAATTAAGACTGAAATAAAAGTAAAGGGACACGATGTTTCATTTTCACACAATACACATGCTCTGTCTTTCCTCTTGCAGATAAGAAATATCACATTAGACTTAGACTATGTTCTAAGATTAATACAATAATTAAAGAAACCTGTAGATCTCATCTAGAAGATGCTAATTTAAGGAGGTCACGAGGGTGCATGAGTGTGTGTGCATGTGCCTGTGTGCATGCCTAGAAGCAGCAAGTGGGAGTGCCTTAAACTTTTACTAGACCTCTCCTGGATGTTGAATACTCAGCCCAGTACCTCATTAGGAACAACAGCTACTTAACAAAAACAGCTTACCTGGACTGTAAAATTTCTGTGGGAGCCCCTCCAATGTATATGTCTGTAAAAGGTATCTTCATCTTTTCATTGTCCGTGCTCTTGACATGTCGTCTGTCAGCCACCAAAATCATTTTCTTATCGTTGTGGTAAATGATTGAGATCTAGGAGACATAAGATAGAGTTAAGTCTTGATCATTGTTTAATAATCAACTTTTTGAATATGACTATATAGTTTAATTATTCTGGTTATAACAGCTGGGCCCCCATGTTCTTCTGCTTGTTTGTTCACAAAATGGGGAATAAGATATGCCTTTCTTATAGACATGAACACTCGTACTTAAACAACCAGAAGCTCACATTTTCTGGAGAAGGATTTCCATATGTAGAAGGAGCTAGATCGAAAAATATTTTTGTCAGGAGACCAGTTGTTTTCCTTTGTCCCTTTGAGGGGATTCAGGAAAAAACTATAAACAGGGAACTTTTGGACCCAGACTGCATGTTACCAGGTGTCATTGCTTTAGCGACACAGTGAAAAGCTTTAATGATTCTGCCAAAATGCTAGTCAGCAATATAGTTAAAATATTCTTCTATTGTAGATCATCCTCATGGAGGCCATGAAATTTGAACTGAAAGAGAAATATAGCCTCCTACTCTCTGCATTTTGTTTCAACTTAAAAGATATGCATTTTATACATTTTACTCAATTGTAGATTCAAAGTAGTTGTTAATGAAAATAGATGAAGTATATTACCAGTATGCTGTACAACTGTTTCACAGTTAAAGAGCATTCCTTGTGGGCTCTCTTTATAAGGAAATCTGTGCTAGTATTTTCTAAGTTCTGGATAAATGGTTTACAAGGAAGTTCTCTATTTGCTTACTATCAACTCTTTTTACATTTAGTAGTGCTCAAAGGATACATTTAAAAATGTCTGTGTGTCCACACTCCGGCATTTTCAACAGATGTATAAAAGAATTCTATGGAATGCTGTTGTAATCAAGACACCGAGCAGGAGTCTTTTGGTCAATGAAGCAATTAAAATGAATCTTTCAGTGACTCTTTTATTAGAAAACATCAATATGACAAAAACATTCATTCTTTCAAAGCAAATGTTATCCTGGAGTTGAGTAGATGGGGTCCTTCAGTTGGATTTTAGAAGTACAGGTGTTCAGTTTAATTACTTTCCCACCTATGTCATTTGACCATCTGATTAGATCAATAGGTCTAAGTACAAGTAAAACAAAACAAACAAACCACACAAATTGCAATGATTTATACCTCATGGTATTTTGCATCATTAATTTGAGCTCTCTTTGATGTGTCCTCAAGATGCACAGGGCCATTGCTAAATCCAAAGTCATAGAACACATGTAGGTAACCATCGCGCATTTCCAAGCTGAAAAACATACTCTGTGGAAAGAAAGAAGAAGTTATGAGATACAAACATCTGCTATTATGAAAGTGCAGATTTAGCTGAATTCGAGAATAACACTGTATTCTTTATTATTGAAACTGAAGGCTAAGGAAGTCTCATGAAATTTTTATTATAAAATTAAAATCACAACTCCATTCTTATCAGCAGTTAGGTCTCACATTAATATTCCGAAGTGTTAATATTCATACACAATTTAAAACAACTATCTTCTGTTTCTTATTTACCTGATGAATTAATGAAATTTTAAGTTTACCTTATTGACCTTTTAAAAATCTTGAAAACATCTGAAAATTATAACAGGCTAACAGATGTGAGTGCATTTCATTTTAAGAGGAAAACTAGCAATACTGAAAAATAATTCCAAGGTTTGCTGAGAAGAATCTGAAAAAATTATCAGCAAATATAGATATAAGAAAAAGAACATTATTTGGAAACACTGGATGTATGTAAATAAACATGAAATGATTATGCACTTGGACCATATGATGTTCGAGAACAAAATCATTCTGTAACACTCAGGTATTTTACTGGTCAGGCTTGCTTGTTTTGGAAGATAGTTTGCAGACAGAAGAACTGAATGGATTTGAAAAATAAGGTATTGTGGCAAGGTTCCTATTTATCAGAAAGTGATCTCTTGAGTGGAGTCTGTATTCTCCTGAGAAATGGAAAATAATATATTAGGGGAAAGAAAGAAAATATTTCAACTTCCATTTATACTAATTTTTAAAACTCTAAAATAGAGAAAAAAAATTAACTTTTAGTATTTAATACATGGACTGAGCTGGGCCTTCATTTTGTCCTTTGGACAGATTTTCATGGGCTTCACATGGTATCTGAGGCTTTGAGAGCACAGTTTCACACTTGAAGGGTGGCAATGGGCCCTCACCCATTTCTTTGCTTTTAGCCCTATTGCGGTTTATTGCAGTTTATGTGTGTCTGGTTACACAGACTTACATGTGAGAAGACTTAAATAATAGAATATTTATAATGATTTTCTTTTGAGATGCAATGATGTGAAAATATTTTTGAGACACTGACGTTTGCAAATTACTTCTTGCAAATGACTAAAAATGCTGTCAAGTTTAAAGAGGGTTACACATTTTCTTTATAAAATAGTAATTATAAATTTGTTGACCTTCATTTGTCATGACAAATGTCTTTCAGTACTATGAAACTTACTGGTTATTTAAAAAAAAAACTTGATCTCTCATTTCAAGGGAGGGGTATTATTATAACAATGCATGAAAAAGTAACTCTTTAAAATTTTTGTTATTTATTTTTTATTTTAATTCCAGTAGAGTTAACAAGCAGTATTATATTAGTTTCAGGTATACAATATAGTGATTCAACACTTCCATACATCAGCTGGTGCTCATCACAACAGGTGCATGCCTTAATCCCCATCCCGCATCCCCCCACCCACTTCCCCTTTGGTAACCATCAGTTTGTTCTCTATAGTTAAGAGTCTGTTTCTTGGTTTGTCTCTCTCTCTCTCTCTTTTCTTTCCCCTTTGCTTGTTTGTTTTGTTCCTTAAATTCCACTTGTGAGTGAAATCATATGGTATTTGTCTTTCTCTGACTGACTTATATTGCTTAACATTATATTCTCTAGCTCCATCCATGTCATCGCAAATGGCAAGATTTCATTCTTTTTTTTTTTAAAGATTTTATTTATTTATTTGAATGAGAGAGAATGAGATAGAGAGAGCATGAGAGGGGGGAGGGTCAGAGGGAGAAGCAGACTCCCCACTGAGCAGGGAGCCCAATGCGGGACTCAATCCTGCGACTCCAGGATCACGACCTGAGCCGAAGGCAGTGGCTTAACCAACTGAGCCACCCAGGTGCCCAAGATTTCATTCTTTTTTAAGGTTGAATAATATTCCATTGTATATATAAACTACATCTTCTTTATCCATGCACCTATCAGTGGACACCTGGGCTGCTTCCATAATTTGGCTATTATAGATAATGCTGCCATAAACATAGGGGTGCTTGTATCCCTTTGAATTAGCATTTCTGTATTTTTTGGGTAAATGCCCAGTAGTGATCCCTGGATCAAAGGGTAGTTCTATTCTTAATTTTTTGAGGAACCTCCATACTGTTTTCCACAGTGGCTGCATCAGTTTGCATTCCCACCAACAGTGCAAGAGGGTCCCTTTTTTTTTCACTTCTTTACCAACACCTGTTTCTTGTGTTTTTTACTTCAGCCATTCTGACATGTGTGAGGTGATACCTCATTGTAGTTTTTCTTTCTTCTCATTGTAGTTTTGATTTGCATTTCCCTGATGATGAGTGAGATTGAGATCTTTTCATGTGTCTGTTGGCCATCTGGATGTCTTCTTTGGAGAAATGTCTGTTCATGTCTTCTGCCCATTTTTTAATTGGATTATTTGTTTTTTTGGGTGTTGAGTTGTATCAGTTCTTTATATATTTTGGATACTAACCCTTTATCAGATATGTCATTTGCAAATATTTTCTCCCATCCCATAGGCTGCCTTTGAGTTTTGTTGCTTGTTTCCTTCACCGTGCAAAAGCTTTTTATTTTGATGTAGTCCCAATAGCTTATTTTTGCTTTTTTCCCTTGCCTCAGGAGACACATCTAGAAAAATGTTGCTAAGGCCAGTGTCAGAGACATTACTGCCTGTGCTCTCTTCTAGAATTTTTATGGTTTCAGGTCTCACATTTAGGTCTTTAACCCATTTTGAGTTTATTTTGTGTATGGTGTAAGAATGTGGTCCAGTTTCATTCTTTTGCATGTAGCTGTCTAGTTTTCCCACCACCATTTGTTGAAGAGACTGTCTTTTCCTCATTGTGTATTCATTTATCCTTTGTTGAAGATTAATTGACCATAGAGTTGTGAGTTTATTTCTGGGTTTTCCATTCCATTCCATTGATCTATGTGTCTATTTTTGTGCCAGCACCATACTGTTTTGATTACTACTGCTTTGTAATATAACTTGCACTGTAATTATGAGACCTCTGGTTTTGTTTTTCTTTTTCAAGATTGCTTTGACTATTCAGGGTCTTTTCTGGTTCCATACAAATTTTAGGATTTTTTTTTAGTTTTATGAAAAATGCTGTTGGCATTTTGACAGGGATTCCATTAAATCTGTAGACTGCTTTGAGTAGTATAGACTTTTAACAATATTTATTCTTCTAATCCATGAGCATGGAATGTCTTCCTATTTAATTTCTTTCATCAGTGTTTTATAGTTTTCAGAGTACAGACCTTTCACCTCTTTAGTTAAGTTTATTTCTAGATATTTTATTATTTTTGGTGCAATTACAAATGAGATTTTTTTCTTAATTTCTCTTTGTGTTGCTTCATTATTAGTGTATAGGAATGCAACAGATTACTGAAGAGAAAGTAACTTTCTTGAAGAAAGTTGTACTCTGGAGATATGGTTTTTAAAAAACATATTTGTAAAATTTTCTATTGTTAAATGAATTCATTGATGAAAACAATGTATACTATCTATAAAAACTCTCATCTGCACTATTAAAATAATTTTAGAAAAAAATTTCTAACCTGTTTAAAAATATTTTAAATAAAGATTTCAATGGTCTTGAGTTCTTTTGCTAAAGTTTATAAAATGATGCAACATCTGATTAGCTAGTAAGAACTGACATCAGAAAAGATGGAAACGTACCAGCCAAATTCAAAGACAACTTTTGTCAATTAGTGAAAAAGACTGAAAAATGGTATCATGATTTAGTCAGCATAGCCAATGATACACATCTTACATGTTTATTTTTGAGGTACTTTGTTCAGTTTTGACAGTCAATAAAACTTAGTATTGAAATCAATTGGACTTAGGATAAGACTTTTGAGTCACCGTATCTCAAAGAGTTAATGAGACTTCCAAAAAACATAGGCATATTTAATTACATTGTTCTTACTAACACTGCTATTAATATTTATACCATTAACAAATAGAAAATAATTTTATTTCATCTTTATTTTAAAGTTGTATTTATTTTTATTCAATATTTTATCTTTATACAAATTGTCTCTTATTCCTAGTTTTGAATATTATCTCTATAATAAAATATGGATTATTATTATGAAAAATCATTAATAAAGTACACTATTTCACACTTTGATGTATATCATTAATAAAGAAATGCATGTATTTATAGTAAGCATGCTATTTTTTTTTTTAACTGATATAGGCATATGATGTAAAAAAGTCAGTGCTAAATTTCTGCAGACACACTACCCACCTAGACCTTGGTGCTGATTTTCTGCAAGATTCCCTAGTTTATTAAAGGGGGTTATATTTAACATACATCCAAAAATGCATTTCAGAGCTGTAGTAATTACTTATTGCTGACATCACTTCCCTAAGAAAAAGAAATCCAATTTTGCTTTCTAAACGAAAACTTCAGATTGGTGGCATGACACACTCAACCTGGGAAGGTTCCTAGTAATATGCATAGGAGAAAGTAGAGGATATAATGGAGAAGATAAAGGACTTTTATTTTTACTCACTCCATTGACCATCAGGAGCACGAGGCCATTGTCAGCTGGTGTTCGAACTTCTATGTCAAAGCGAGTCACCTGACCGAATTTCCCCCTCCTCGTGATATCCCTTACCACGGCGTAACTAGAGCCATCAAAGAAATAGCTGGCGGCCCGGCTCTGAGTGAAGGCCAGTTTATCTCTGAAATAAAAATGCAAGGATCATACGAACATGACAGTTTGCATTACGCTTTTCACATGAGGCCCTTTCAACCCATTGTCATGACATCTTCCATGGACCTTACAGCATTTAAATATGTGGAATTTAAGAAACAAAACAGATGAACATAGGGGGAAAAAAAGAGAGGCAAACCAGAAACCAGAAAACTATAGAGAACAAACTGAGGATTGCTGGAGGGGCGGTGGTGGGGGGAGACGGGCTGGAGGGATGATAGGAATTAAGGAGGGCACTTGCTGTGATGAGCACTGGGTGTTGTATGTGAGTGATGAATCACTAAATTCTACACCTGAAACTAATATTACACTGTATGTTAACTAACTGGAATTTAAATAAAAACTTGAAAAAAAATAAACGAAGTTCCGATGTCTACATGGAAGACATGGAGAAGTATTTATAGGTAAGTTAAATGAATGGTTTTATTTTTTATTTTTTAAATTTTTTTAGTTTCAGGTTTAGAATTTAGTGATTCATCCCTTACATACAACACTCAGTGCTCATCACAGCAAGTGCCCTCCTAATGCCTATCACTCATCTAGGCCGTCCCCCTGCCCACCTCCCCTCCAGCAACCTTCACTTTGTTCTCTATAGGTAAGAGTTTGTTTTCTGGTTTGCCTCTCTCTCCCCCACCCCATGTTCATCTGTTTTATTTCTTAAATTCCACATATGAGTGAAACATATGGTATTTGTCTTCCTCTGACTGACTTATTTTGCTTAGCATTATACTCTCTAGATCCATTCACTTTGTTGCAAATGGCAAGATCTCATTGCATTCCATTGTATATATATATATACCACATCTTCCTTATCCTAATGAGTTATTTTGAATGGATTTCTTTTCTACCCTTTGTGCTAAGACAACAGAAGTTTCCAGTCTCTGGAATCCTTTTTTTAAAAAGATTTTATTTATTTGTCAGAGAGAGAGAGCACAAGCAGGGGGAGGGGCAGGCAGAGGGAGAAGCAGGCTCCCCGTTGAGCAAGTAGCCCAATGTGGGGCTCGATCCCAGGACCAGGGACCATGACCTGAGCTGAAGGCAGACGCTTCACTGACTGAGCCACCCAGGTGCCCCATAGCCTCTGGAATCCTCAATTAAAGCTGCAAACAAGTTGTTTAACACTTTTAATAATTGTACATGATCATCTGTGATAGAGAAGAACTGAAATGATTTTTGCAGGCATGATTATTATGCAATTTCAAGACTGGGTTCTCCAAAGAAAAAATTGAGAACCTGAATATTGATCCACGTTTGTTTCATCCGCTGCTCTCATGTGGCTACCAAAGTCTTTAGCACTCTTAACACTTTCTTACCTGGCACAGGGTACTGACTTGGAGGGATCCATGTTATAGATGTGCTTAAAGTTGTACAAGCTGATCACATCACTATTCAAAGTGGCTAATTCCAGGCAGCCAACGAAGCCAGGCAGGTTTAAGCTTGCTGGGAGCTATGCAACAGACAAAGTCAATTACCCCACGATCGCATTTCACCCAGATGATACAGAACAGACAATGAAATAGATACTGGGTCAAGGGCAACTACCCATATATATAAATATCTTTCTAGACCTGTGTCTCCTCTGGGCCAGATAATTTAGATAAACAATGATTTCTCAGTTGTGCATATCTAGTAGACAGAATGGGATTTGTTGAGTATATACTATGTATCAGTCACATACTGAACAGTGAATTCAGTACCAAAATCAATTCTTTCGGCAGCTCTTTGAGGTAGGTATTCCTGTTTTCATATCAACAGGAGGAAAGTAATTCTCAGAGAGGTTCAATAATATGCCTGTAACTAGTAAGTAATAGCCTTGGGACTGAAATCCTACATCAACTCCCTATCTCCCTATCTGGGCCTTTCATTTATTTGCCCTTCACCAGGTCTCATACTCCAGCCTAGGTCCACCCCTTTCCTCATCCCAAGTATTTTATTTCATGTCTATATTAGTTGAAATAACTGAGGTTTTGAAACTGTCATTGTGAACCTAGCAAACCCACAAGGTCCACACACTCTTGCAGTAGCAGGTGGGGGTAATATCAATTACATATACATGTATCTGAATGAAATGAATTGATATTCAAGTGTTAGCTATAGCTTGAAAGCACTTTACACCATGAAAATATGGGTAGCACAGACCAGATTTATATACCAGATTTATTGAAACATCAAGATTTCTATCCCACCCCCAAATCCTTGTAGGTTTTATGGATTTTTGAAAAACAATCAGTGTAGATTTTCAGTAAGTCCAAATCTGGCTGGATAGCCTACCTTGAAGTTTGAAGGCACGCCACCAACATAAAACACGGTGTCCTCAGGGTCCAGATCCAACAAGGAGTCATCTCCCGCAAATTCTCCCTTTTTAATAAACTTTTCCTCTGCAGTGCTACTTAGACTTGGGACTGTCAAAAACACCTTTCCATGTTTTCCTACCCTGTTAAGAATTTTCAGTCTTTATTAGCCAGATAATTTGTAGAAAATATGTTTTTTTAAATGTCAGAATGTGAATGTTCCCTCATCACAGAATTGGTGATTTGACTTTATCACATGCGTAAGCTTTTACAGAATGTCAACAATCAATGGAAAGAGGAAAAAAAAAGATATTCCATCTTGGAATTAACGCATGGATTGGCCAGATAAAAAGATCCAATAATCAGATTGCTCTTTAGAAATGACGAGTATTTTTTTTTTTCTAATCTTTTGTTTTCCACTTAGGTATTTGGGAAGGACTATAGGAATAATGGAGAAAAAGAGGAACAACAATAAAGGGAAGAAAATGCTATTTAAACATCGACAGGAAGACTGTGTGTGTGTGTGTGTGTGTGTGCATGTGCATGCGTGCGCACGTGCGTGCATGTGTTCAACAGATTTCTTATGAAATGTGCACAGAAGCCATGTTCACTTTACCTTTCAATCTTGACAATGCTGAAGTAGGCAGGCCAGGTACTGACGGGTTTGGAGTCCAGGGGAATCTCTACATCCTTAGCTCCCAAATTATAAATGTATACCAGGTTATCGTTTTTGATTGCAAGACCCATGTATTCTTTTTTGGCCTGAAATGTCAAGAAGTCATTTAAATAAAATCCGTATGAATGAACATCATATTTTGTTTTCATTTCTTTAAAGGACAATCATCAATCCAAGTGCTTGGCTGTCTCCAAGGCAAATCCAGCCTGAATTATTACAAAGTTTCTGTTAGATTGGGCAGTGTCTCTTCCTTTTCAGCCTCCCTGTGGCTACATCGGTCTGCTGCCCCCTTGTGCGTGTCCAAGCGCATCCCGGACAGGGAGGCAGGCAACTGCAGGCTTGTGGACATTCGATGGCCTCCAGGAGCGTGCTAATCCGGTCTGGTTAACCCAGGGACATAATGCAGCCTGGTGATACCGATTGCTCTGCCTCTTCAAACAGGGTGCAGCATCAAACGGAATAGGCCTCTGTGCCCCCAAAGTCCTTGAAATGCTACATTCAATGAGCAATGTGAGGCTGATAAGGAAGCAGCCCCAGAAATATCCCACACAGAGAAGAAATTACTTGTCTTTAAATCACTACTTCAGTCTTGGCATTAAAGTGATCTGTACTTTTTGAGTTACCAGAATGGGAATTTTGTTTGTGTGCATAGGTAGTTTTGTTTTAAGGCAAGAGAAAAGCACCTGTCTTTCCTTTGAATATTATTCTCTCTTTTCAAATGTCATGTTCTCCTGGGTGTTATATGCAAGTGATGAATTATTGAACTCTACATCTGAAACTAATGATGTACTCTATGTTGGCTAATTGAATTTAAATTAAAAAAAGGAAAAAGTTAAAAAAATAAATAAATTTACTAGAAAAAAAAAAACCATGTCCTGCTCTTACGTGTTTGCTTCCGAGGTACAGGATGAAGTGGTCTGCAGCCCCAGCCAGCTCTGGCGGCTTCACGGGGGGAGGTCTCACGTACAGGCTCAGGGACGTGAAGGTCTTTAAGTCATCCATACTGGTTTTGGGGTGCACCTCGACTGCTGACTGGCCGTCAAACATCATTGAGACTTGGATCTGGAGTTACAGAATGTTTCTGTTAAAAGCAACCTGCAGAAATGGGCACAACTCTCTCCCATGGTTCCCAGCGGGCTTCCCTCAGTCTTTATGGGCTCTCTGAGCCCTACTCCCTTCCTTGTCCTTGTTTCCTGATGTCCTCACCTTGTGGGAGAAAGGGGTCAAGGCAGATGATAACATCATCATTTAAATTTAAAGTGGGGTGAAAGGAAGCCAAAAAAGCGTGACAAAGCAGATCCACGATGAGGATAAATACGAATTCCACAATTAACTACACACTTGGTTGGAGTGAACTAAACAGCTTGACGGGATTCCTGGTCAGTTATACAATTCATGAGGCCCATAAAATTAACAACGACTAATTGATCAGGAGAAGTATAACTCATCTTGGGTACTACTATGGCTAGAACTTTCTCCTCAGGGTCTTCAAAAGAGGAACATGAAGTAAGGCTGTGAGTAACAACCTTGAGCACGCCTGGACTGCTGGGAGGGTTCTAGACCCAGCTTTGGAGGCTTAGGGCCTTGAAACCTGGTTTTGCCTCTTACTAGCTATGTAACCATGAGCAAGTCACTTAACCTGCAGTTTCTTCAACTGTAAAGTGCTGACAAAAAAATTTGCTGAATGAAATAAGATAATAAAGTACTTTCCAGTTCCTGGCTCTATCATCATTATAACTGTAAAGAGAAGTTCATTAAGATGTTTCTTATAATAATTCTTAGAAAGGCATCAAAACAAAGCACAATTCAGTAGATGTATTTCTGAGAGGCCCAAATTAATAAGCTGAGCTGATCTAGTTCAGGGTGATTTTCTGAGTATTCAGAAGTGGAGAGACTTTTTATATCCATGCCACTCATGCAAATATTTCTGGATAATTAGATGTATTGACACCCATTATTTAATATTGATTTGGTTAATACTGACGATCAGTAAACTCAAGATTATATTCCCAAGTGCCTAGAATACAGCTGTCCTACGTTGCTAGTTGAGTAAAAATCAATCATCTTAATAAACAATCAAACAGTTCATGGGATTAAAGTCTTTTTTTTTTTGTAAAAATTGAGTCTGAGAAGGAAATATACCTGCACAGAAAGCATCTCACTTCGGGGAGCCAAGTGGGCTCCCAAAGGCATTGCCAGGACTCTCTTTAGAAAATGGTTTTAGGTGATTAAGGTCCCCAAATTCTTCTCCATTTAAATCAAATTACCAGAAAGCACTCACAGAAACCTAGCTTTGGAAATAACATTTCTTCATGCTAAGCTTTTCTTGAAATGCTCCCCAAAGTATCTAACAAAGGTAATTTGTGGTGTGGGACCAATTATCACATATCATTTAAAAGTTGGATATATTTACCAATAATAATCTCCTCCATTACAAAATAGTTGATTTCCAACCCTTCTTTTTGTGAGTACTTAGGGCCCATGGTCTGTTCAGGCCAATTCGCAATTGAGAAAATAAAACCATATAATTCGGCTGTAAAAATGATGCCGGTCTATACATTAATAAAAAATAAATGAAAAAGAGGGCCAAGAATGAGCCCTATTTACCACACTGAAAACATTAATTGAGTTTTGGTGTCGCCGTGTGGCCTCTGCATCTCAGGACAGGGCCTCTGTTGAGATTGTTCAGTTTAGGTGGTCTGTGATTCCCCGATGATGCCTGTGGAGGGGTCAGTGAAGGCTCCCTATTATCAGTGTTATACCAGAGAATTCCTTGAAGAGGTAGATGGGCAAGATTATTCCACATAGTAATTGCACTGAAACACCTATTCAAATAATTAATAATAATAATAAGAATAAATCAAGTCTTCTATTGGTGTTTGCTTTACTCAATTTCTTTTGCTCTATGAGCTTTGTTGACTAGGTTAACCCTGTGATTCTTAATCTTGGCTATCCATAAGAATTACATGGACGCTTTTAAAAAATACAGGTACTGAGCCCGTCCTCTAGAGAGCCTGATAGATGGCTTTGAGGTTGGGACTGGGAACCGGTTTAGTTTTCACAGCTCCTCATGCAATTCTAATGAACAGATCCAGATGGTGCTTAGAACTATTGAAGTGGACGGGGCACCTGGGTGGCTCAGGGGGTTAAACATCTGCCTTCGGCTCAGGTCGTGATCCCAGCGTCCTGGGATCGAGTCCCGCATCGGACTCCCTGCTCAGCGGGAAGTCGGCTTCTCCCTCTGCCTCTGCCCTTCCCCCACCCCTGCTTGTGTTCTCTCACTCAAATAAATAAAATTAAAAAAAAAAAAAAAAAAAAAAAAAAAAAAAAAAAAAAGAACTACAACAAAAAAGAACTACTGAAGTAGAAAAGTTCCAGGCTCTGGCAGCTGCCTGAGGCCTTGCTGTTCAGTTTCATGGTCTCATGATCAGCGAGTACTGACGCAGAGTCCTTTTTACCTTGCTGGCCACGCTCCTGGTCTGAGCAATAAGCTCCCGGATCCTCTGGATGCTGGCAGAGACGTTGCTCGCAGGCCGCTTCTGTTCTACGGTGCGGAGCTGATCCAGGAGCTGAGGGACAACCTCTGTCAGATTTCTTACTGCAGTTAATAAAAATTAATCACTTGAGTAAATATCTCAACTCTATTAACTAATATTAACTATATGTAAGGAATCAGGTGAAGAGACAACAGACACAGGCTTACTTCTGTGAGAACTATAATTATTTGTAACCCTGCAAAATGAATAGTTAAGCCCAATATATAAGCAATTCCTGTTTTGTGGCATTTATAATGTCTATCAGTCTAAAAAGTATTTGTAGACTGAGCCGACTTACAATGTACATTTCTGAAGGGCAGGACCCACGACACATATATAGATGCTCCTTCCACCGTGTAGCACAGGGTCTGCTTGCGTTTCCAATGGAACTCATATAACAAGTCTAAAGGAAGGCTGGGCAAAAGGAGGTGGGAACGTTGCTTCCCAGGGTGCCTATTCCTACATCACACTGCCGCTTCAATGGTCCACACGGAGGCAGAGCTACATGGAGGAAGGAACAGAGCACCCAGAAGAGTGGCAGTTGTGCCAAGGAGGGGGTGGGCGCCACGGTCTATGGGCCCAATAAGGGTGATGGTACAAACACATCATACTGACTTTGTAGGTGGTGTTTTTTTGTTTTGGGTTTTTTTTAAGGTATGAGGTACAGGTAGAAAAAGGAATAGGGGTACCTGGGTGGCTCAGTTGGCTAAGCACCAGACCCTTGATTTCAGCTCAGGTCATGATCTCAGGGACGTGAGATTGAGCCCCCGTGCCTGCTCCGCACTCACCATGGAGTCTGCTTGTCCCTCTCCCTCTGCTCCTCCCCCTGCTCACATGTTCTCTTTCTAAAATAAATAAATAAAATCTTAAAAAAAGAGAGAATAAATCATATTTATACAGCTAGATGAGAGAAACCCAAAACAGGGAGAATGGCATAACCTTCTCTAAGGTTTCATGAACTGGACCAGTGGTTCTCAACATGTGGTCCACAGACCAGCAGTATCAGCATCATCAGGGAACTTGTTAGAGATGCAAAATCTGTGGCTCCAACCCAAACCTGCTGAATCAGAAACTCTGGGAGTGAGGCCCGGGTGATTCGGAAGTGCACGAAGGTTTACGAACCACTGGACTAGAGAATGAATATCTTTTGGGTATTTTGCCAGCGGAGGGCAGAGCCATGGTCACTAAGCTGTAGCAGCAGGAAAAGAGGAAGCCTCTTACCGGAGCCAAACTAAACTCAGATTCAGGAGAATATGTCAGTGAGGACCAAGGATAAGTCTCTTTTCTGTATTTAGGAAGTAGGGTGCTTCTCTATCATAAGGAATGGAATTAAGGAAAATAATAGCAATTATCACTTTATTGTATTGATTAATATAGAGATAAATATTTGTTGTTTGCATGACTGACTGCAATAGCCATTTTACAGTATAAGTCTTTAAAAATTACAGGTAATAAAGTATATTTAATGTGTTACATTAAATTTTGATTATAGAAATATATATAAAACAGGTTTTCCCTGTCCTCAGTTCTCTGAGAAAGGGAGCCACCTTCTATTAGAGTCTTCATAAAGTCTCTTATATTGTGGTATGCTCTTTCATTTACTTTGATTTGAACCACAAAATGCTATCTGAGGAAAATACAGAGGCCTGAAACAGTTTCAATTAGTGGTAGTTCTGGATGCTTATTGGAATCATGGATTGGACTGAAAAAGGAAGAAAAAAATTTAACACAGATTTAGTAAATATTCCTGAGGCTCTGTATTTATAAATGTAAATGTTAGATGTCATGTAGGCAAATCTTTGAAAGATCAAGTTCTAAATGCAATTAGGTGAGCGGTTACCTGGAAGAACTCACAAATATATACTTAAGAGATGAACATAACAATTATCTCCTTGTAACAGGAATGAATATTTGTGACCTGGGATAAAATTTCTAGTGACAGACAGATCATATATGGATTAATAAAGTTGTTTCTTAACTCAGGTGGAAGTGAAGGTAATATGTTCTGCAAAACCATGCTGGAGAACAGAAAGTTCTAGTCATGACAAAGGCATTGATATTTAAGAGGTAGAAGAGATTAAATAAACATGGTAATATGTGATTTTAATATCTGTGTATAACTAAATAAATTAGGTAGATAACAGAATATTTCATTTTCATTGCTATAAATTTGTATCCAAGCTGGCCAACAAACTGTTCTTCTATTTTTTTTTTTTTGAGATTTATTTATTTATTTGAGAGAGACAGAGAGAGAGCATGCATGAGCAGGAGGGACAGAGGGAGAGGGAGAGAGAATCTCAAGCAGACTCCATGCTGAGCAGACAGCCTGGTGTGGGGCTTGATATCATGACCCGAGATCATGACCTGAGTGGAAACCAAGAGCTGGAAAGTTAACTGACTGCACCACCCAGGCACCCCCAAACTGTTCTTCATGGGAACCTTCAGTTATGTTTGGCAGTAGTCAGTACTTGTTGGTAATAACCTGCTTTACTCAGGTAAGGACAAAGCAATGCAGTTTAGTAAATATATTTCCTAAAAGTAAACCAATATTTTGTGATTGACGTTCTTCCCCAAAGGAACAGACTTAACATTGACAAAAATCAGTGTTGCCACTATTTCATCTAGAAAAAAAATGATTCTTAACCAATCTCTCCAGTGTTTTTCATGTGAAATATATATTTCATATGCACATACACATACATATATTGATAGATGAACTGAGCAAAATTTTTCATTTTTTCTAAGCTAATTTCTACAATATTCCAATCTAACACCCAAATGAAAAAAAAAATGCTTCTTAATGAAAGATGTGTTGAGTTTAACGGCCAATTCAACTGGATGCAAACCGTGATACCTGCATCTCGGGCAGAGTCCACTGCAGTGTTGTAAGCAGAAGAGTCAAAACTCTGAAGATTTTGTGACCAGTTGGTTAGATTGTTAGCCATGGGGGTGGCTGCCTGCTGGACTTCCACTGTGGTCTTGTTAGCCTCCTCCGTGATCAGCTTCGACTGACCCAGGCGCTGTGGAGTGTCACCTTCACACAGAGCACAGGGACACTCACTTTGCAGAGAAGTAGGACATTTGTTGGGAACATCAATATCCATTTAATCACCGGGATAAAACAGACCTCAAGTTTTGGATTTTTAAGCTGCACAAAGATCTTTAAATATATGTTAATTATGGTATGTTAGAAAACTGTTAAGGTAGCATTAAAAATGAGCTTGAAAGATTCCAGAGTCTCATTAGAATCATGTAGCCCACTTAAAACATTTTCAAATTAGAGGTATATTTTTTAAAAAGTAATTAGTATTTCTTCAGGTTAGAGACCTGGTAAGAAATCCACAGAAAACACATATGAGATTTTATCTCATAAAATGTTCATGTCTGAAATCATTGTAAATATCACTTTCTTCTATGTGGGACACCTTTTGCCATAAAAATGATGTTCTACTACAGAAGTAAATCAGTAAGGAAAATTATTTTTAAATAGTAAAAGCAAGTTTCAAAATAGTATCTATAGTGACATTCTATTTTTATTAAAAAACTGTGTATTTAAAATAAAAATAATGTAAGTTTACAACAAAATGTTTTTTTCCTAGGTAATGAGATTATAAAAGATTTTTCTTCTTTTGTTCTTTTTCCTATCTGTATTTTCTACTCTTTCTATAATAATCATGTATTACTTTTGTAATAAAAGTCACTCAGGTGAGGTTGTAGCTTTACTTTTTCTTAAGTGGAGGAACATTTAATTCAACCTCACACGATCTGAACTCTGATGGATGCAGCTCTGAATGCTGGGTCTGCTTCTTTTTGGAGCTGTGCCTTTTGGAGCAAGTTCCCAAACCTTGACAAACCTTAGGGTTCACCACCATGTAAAGGCAATGGTGATACTTCCCCACATGACGTAATGTATATAAAACACAGTGCAGTGCCCAGCATGTGGTAGCTCTGATGGTGCTGATGACAGCAATTCTCAATGGATGACACCTTCCTGGTTGGGGTTTTGGTGTACTATGATACATTAGCCGGATTTGCTCCACGTAGGAGAAAACTCACATCCAGCAGTAATGTGTCCACTTTCACTATACTAGCGAAGGCACATCTGGTTCCCAGCCCATCTTTTTAAGATACCACTGTAGTCCCAGATTAGGCAAAATGAGTGCTCTTGTGTCTCCATTTGGCTTGGTGGTCTCCCTACTTGTACTATAAGAATGACATGGCATGGAACAGAGGCAGCTATTTACAGTTGGGGCCAGAGAGACCCAGTGACAAAATTAGGGCATATTTATTAATGAAGAAGGAACGTTCACAAGGAAGTGGATTACCAAATAGTATAAGCAGCATGATCTCATTAAGGCACACGCACACATGCACATGCACAAGTATGCACACATACAAATGCTCTCAAATTTAGTGGTCACCCCTAGGTGGTATGATTATAGCTTTTATAATTATTTTCCAGGATGTGTGTGTGTGTGATGAATATAGTTTCTTTTGTCACTAGAAAACAATATTTATTTATAAAAGGATTTCAAGTAAGGGATCATGTGCTCCTTCCTCAAGGGTTTATTTTAATCCCAGCAAAAAAACAGATGAGGCTTAAGTTCTTGTCTGTGACCCTTACCTCTCTCTGTGGCTTGTAGTCGCTTAATGGCATCATCCAGTCTGTTTTTGAGAGCACTCTTCCTTGCTAGGGCTCCATCCACACGCCTGTTGGTGTCAGCTACTGCCTCATCATTGCCTATGGAGAAGAAGAAAAAAAAAGTACCAGTAGAGCCAAGATGCTAGGGAAAAAAAATCTCCATTTCAACAAGGAAAATTCTGATCCGTACCATGGAGTCATCTATAATATTCTGAATCTGGTGTGAACATAGAACACCGGTATTGGAAAGTGGTATTCCAATTAAGAGGTACAGGACTATAGAAGACTAGTAACACTGCTTGGGAGTGATTTAGGATGCCATAAAGTGACTCATAAAAGGTGCAGAGACAATGGCTAACTTCTTTGAAAAATACAGCACTGCTGTGACTTACAACTCTTAGCAGCAGAGTTGATAAAGAGCTGAAAAGAAAAAAGTCTATGTTTATTGTGATGGCTGTTATATAAGAATAATTCTTTTTTCTTAATTTTTAAATAAAATTTTAATTGATATACAACATACATCTAGAAAAGGGAGGACATTATAAACGAATTTTCACAAACTGAGCACAGAATATAAGCAGTGCCAAATCAAGAAAGTAGAACATTATTGCTACTCAGTTTCCTGGGCCCTCTATGATTACCCAAGGATGACCACTATTCTGAATTCTATCTCCATCTGTTAGTTGTGTCTGTTCTTAAACTTTATTCAAACAAAATGATACAGTATTGTAATTTTTTATATCTTTTATGTATCTGTTTTAATTTCTGTAGAGTGATAAGTCTTGATATCTGGTGATTTAAGTCTTCCAGCTTTGATTTTATTCTTCAAGGATTGTGCTGGCTTCTTAGCTCCTCCCACACTCATTTCCATAGAAATTCTAGGATCATTTTCTCTATTTACATATAGTTCTGGTACTTCGGTTGGTATTATATTTAATTTATAGATAAATTTGGCAGAGTTGTCATTTTTACAAATTTGAGTCTTCCAGTTCATACAGTTTTTATTTATTCTTCTTTAGATCTAAAGTCTCATTTTGATCTCCACTTATTTAGACCATCTTTAATTTCTTTCAATAGCATAGTGTAGTTTTATGTGTAGAGATCTTTTCTTTCATCAGCTTTATTCCTAGGTATTTTATGCTATTGTAAATGGTGCTATTTTAAAAAGTTAATTTCTAATTTTATTGTACACAGAATTAAACTGGATTTTTACACATTGAATTGGTAATGTGGAGTGTCTTTGTCTTGTTTCTAATCTTAGTGGGCAAACTTTAAATATTTCAGTATTAATATGCTTGCTGATTATTATATTATTATTCTTTCTTAGATTACAGAAGTTGCCTTCTATTCTTAGTTTGCTATGAGTCTTTTTGAACATGAATGGGTATTGAGTTTTGTTAAATAATATTCCTGCATGTGGTGTGATGATCATAAGAAATTTCTGATATAATCTTTAAATGTGGTGAATTACTACTGATGTTTTAAATGTTACACTATCCCTGAAATCCTGGAATAAACTTAATTTGGTCACATATTACCATTTCAGTGTGTGTTAGATTTGATTTGCTAATATCTTGATTAGGATTTTCACATCTCTATTTGTGAAAGAATTTGGCTTACAATTTTCCTTTTTTTATAATGTCCTTATCAGGTTTTGTATCTTAGTTTTGTTGGCTTCAATAGAACAAGTTAGACAATATTTCCTCTTTTTCAATTTTCTGGAAGAATTTATATATTAGTGGTGTTATTTGTTTGGATGTTTGGAAGAATTCACTGGGGAAGCCATCTGAGCCTTGAGATTTCTTTGTGGGAAGGGTTTAATTACTGATTAAACTTACACATACATATGTACATATAAGTCTATCAGATTTTCTACTTGTTCTTGTATCAGGTTTGATAGTCTTATTCTTACAAAACAATTCTTGAAAGTACACTTGCAACATAGTCTCAAAATGGGTTATTTTGGAGCAAATCTAAACAAGATGTAATATCTTGTCTGAACTGAAGGATGAACTTTCCCAAGGATTCTTGGTTCATGCTTTGTTTACTTCCAAAGCATCAGGAAATTTATGCTTTTTGACAAACAGAGAAATCATTTCTTCACTTCCTATTATACTCTTCTCTTTCTCTCCAATAGGTTTGTAAATATATACTCTCCCATGGTGTAATTTCTCTTTTCTATTATAGTCTTTGTGTGCTTGCCTTCTTGTTCGGTTGTCTTTCCCCACTTGGGTATAGTGGGTATAAAATGAGTGGTGCTGAGTTGATTCTGTCACCAACTACAATGTAAACAAAGTACAGGCACTTCTTTTTTCCTCTGGGGAGTGCCAAAAATTTCCCAGAATACAAGGAGGGACTTAAACATACTTTGTATTACACCCCCTTCTCCCTCTTTTACTTTCAATTTCTGAATATTCGTAATACAAACAATCTTTTCAGATCTTCCTTTTGGGTTTGGAGCTGCAAAAAATGCTGACTCGTACACTGAAAAAGAATATATTTAACTCTATATTTAGAGCCCTTGATAAAAATAGGTGAAGAAAATTCTATTTTGGGCTGGATGTTTATAAGAAAAAAATGTTTCTAAGAAGTCTTTCCTATCTGAAACTTATTGTTTTACATAAACATTTTTCATTTTACAAATGAATTCAGTAGAAGATTCCTTTAAATAGCAGCTTCCTGAGTTTATTATAGATTGCTAACTATTTGATATAGATAATGAAGAAAGGAAATCTGGGATATAAAGATTACTGATCATTGAAAGTCATTTGGAAATGAATAAACAGTAATTTGAAATTGTAATGTAACTCAGTAGATAAATATAGTTTAATCTTAAAATCTGAATTTATATCACAAATGTGTGTTGTATAAAGGGAGGCAAGTTCTGACCCACACAGTCCTACCTCCCCATGGATGTCCCTTTTGCAAATAAATATGTGAAGAAATTTAACCAAACAAGATCATGAAATAGGTAACCAGCTCTGCAAAATATCCAGAGACCAATGCAGAGAGATTTTATCTGTACTTAAAATACAGAACTTTGAAGAGATATTATTACTGGGAAAGAAAAATTGTTTTCATGAGGTTCAATAACTCAATAATGACAAGACTGCATTGCAAATTATCAAGGAGAATAAAATATTTAAGTCACTGTGTTCTGAAGACCCACATATTCTGGTCTTCACATCACAAGAAACAAAGCAATACATAGATATGGCAACATTTATTTAAAAATATTTTACCTTTAAGAGTATACTTATCATGATGAGCACTAAGTAATATATAGAATAATTGAATCATTATACTGTATGCCTGAAACTAATATAATGCTGTATGTTAATGATATTCAATAAAAAATATATTTTACTTTTATATTCTAAATTGTTGCTGCTAATATTCTAATTCTTTTGTAAAGAGTATGTTCAAGACTAGACTTATATAATGAATGAATTAGAAGAGAACATTTTTATTGCCTTTGTTTACCCAGCAAACATTAAATAATAGTTGCTTTATCATAGCTAGTTAAATATTCTGCGTAGGAAAAACAAATGCATTTTTTTCTCCATATAGTGCTCTTCGTAAAAAAAAAAAAAAAAAGAAAGAAAATGCATGGTTAGAACTGAGGTTAATTGCTTTGATAAAATTATGTGACGTTTTCTGTTTCGAACTTGGTCTTTGTTTTTAGGTGGTAGTTAGAAGTTAGCTAGATAATGGATTTCCAACCTCATTAGTCAATGTGCAACCATCCTTAGGTATGAGTTCATTTGCTCGGAAATGAGTAATGTTTAGTGAAATTCTTAGCCAATGCAATTGTTTTTAAGAGTAGCTCACAAGATTCAAAATTGACTAACATGATTTTGCTTATATTTTTTCTTCCTTCCCCACTTGGATGTGCTTGCTTTCATAGATGCAAACACTAACCTTTGGAAATGCTTCTTCCCATATTGTCACTGGCTTGTCCTAAATGCAGTAAACTTAGAGAACACAAACTACAGGAAAGTGCCAATAACCACATGGCTCTGTGGTATCCTATCCTCCTGACTCTCCCAGTGCTGACTCATTACTTCATGTAAAATTTTAAAGGCCTTTCTGAATTGTCCAAGAAAGACTAAATTATGTATAATATAGTTTTAGTGTTAAGTGTATTTTATGGCATTATCTCTTGGTTTCTACTTGGTCATGATCTTGGGGTCATGAGATCAAGCCCTGCATCTGTCTCTGCACTCTGCATGGAGTCTGCTTGTCCCTCTCCCTCTGCTCCTCCCCCTACTCTTGAATAGATAAATAAAATCTTAAAAAAAAAAAAATCCAATCTTTGCTTTTTTTATACCTTGAATCTCAGCAAGAACTATTAATGTACTATTCAGTTAAAAGATCATTTGTTCTTTAATCCTAGAATTTTGAAATCTCTATCCATATGCAGAAGTACTGTATGAAAGGAGAGAAGCAGCTATAAATCAGAAGAAAGGTAGGAAAGGGAAGATATTTACTAGGATCTGTCTTGGCTTGCAGTTCTCTGGCTTGATTGAGGAGGTTCTCACTCTCATCCTTATGGTAAATGATTTGAGTATCAATCCCACTCACAGCCTACAAAGGAATTGCGTAGAAAGAGTAAGAATTAGAGCAGAAGAAATCCACTTTTCATGGATTGAGGATTTAAATGACACCGTTTATCTGTTAAACACCAAGCAAAATTCATACAACTTCATTTCCATAGCTCAAAATCAAGGTCAAAAGGGAACACAAGAAAATAAAGTCCATGACGATTTCAAGATAAATGTTTTTCAAGGAAAATTCAGTGAGTCTAGAACAGCGTCTGGCCAAGGTCTCACCAAAGTGCTTGTCAAATAGAAGCCACTCAATAAACAATTTTTGATTTGAAAAAATGTGAATGTTGCATAAAGCATCTTCTCTATCAGCACGGAGTCATCTTAAATATGTTTTATTCAAGGACTGTGTTTTAAAAAGGCTGTCAAAGGAACTGGCATTTGCTGACAGGAGTATGGCACATTTTGAATAAGTTGTGCTACTGAAACCATGACAAAAATAAAATGGTCTTTTCTTAGTTCTCTTGGCCTTTCTGCCATTTACATTACAGTGGAACCTCAAGCGATGACATTAGAAAACAGTAAAGTCATAAGCTGGGAAAAGGCAATATATAAATGAACTTTAAAATAAGGGAATACTTGGGGTGGGGGAGTGTGCCTGGCTGGCTCAGTCAGTGGAACATGTGACTTAATCTTGGGGTTGTGAATTCGAGCCCCACGTTGGGTGTAGAGATTACTTAAAAACAAAATCTTAAAAAAAATAGGAATACTCACATCATAAATTCGGTCAGTGATATTCAAAGCCAATTCTGCCGTTTCATTGGCTTCACTAACATAATTGGCAATATTTTCATAGACATTTGAAGCATCCAAAGCCTTCTGTACCAGCCCATTCATATCTGAACTGTGCAAATTCCTGTTAAAGAACAAACGTGTCATTATTCCTCTTTCTTACTTTTGTGGGAAATGGGGCCATTTTTACTGCTTGATTTGAATACTTCTGGGACCCCAGGGACCTCCTTCCTGTTATTCAAAGCCACCTGGCTTGGCAAGGTTTTCCCGAGCTGCCTTTCCTAAAAGCACATCTTCTTTTCTCTCCTCTGCTTTTGGTGCCCCCAGGACTTTACCCCATTTTGGCTCCATGGAAGCTGTTTGCTGGGCAGTGGCTACAGAAAAAGGGAATGATGATTTAAAAACAGTCCTCTGCACCTCTTCAAGCAACAGTTTGTTTATGTGGTGGTGGTCAGGCCCATGAATGAACCCACAGTCCTCCCCCACCTTCTTACCCAAATCAGCATTGTCTTTTCCTTTGCGTAAGAGAAGCCAAGACTCTCAAAGACGGTTCACAGCCTCAGCATGGTGTTAGGTATTAGTTGGTTTCACTCTATTTATTCAACCTTTTGTTCACTTTAGAAAACAACGTATTTTCCCTTAAGAAGGGGAATGATACATACTGAGTATCTATGTGCAGATTCTGGGCTAGCCTTGTTATGTATAATATGTCTTTAATTCTCACCACACCTGTGAAATAGACATTGTTATTCCCTTTTCATAGAGGGAACCAGGGTGCATGTTGTTATGGTTTGTCTCCCTCCTGCAGGCCAGCTCCTTCCTTAAACTGCAAAGCCCTACTCACGGCCATTTCTACCCTTGCCCTCTATACCATGTTCTCTGCCTTGACGCCTTTCTGGCCTCTGTAAGGTTCATCTACTATTTACTGGGTACCCATCATGCACTGGGCACTCTCACATCGTGGCTGATAACGGTATATGCCTCAGATGACTGATGTGAGGTACAACAGGGATAAACTATGTGAAATGCTTGGTCCCGTGCCTGTCGCCCAATAAACATCATGGTTTATTATTGTGCCTAAACTATTTCCTGAATTGGAATTTCAAATTCTAAGTGTATTTGTAGAATAATTCACTTTAGTGACAAACACTTCTTCTTTCTCTCTAACATAAACATCCCTTTACTGCTGCAGCACATCCTGAATCCTTTGTCTCAATTTTACTCAGTTTTAAATACACCAGTTGCATATTTTCTTCTCAGTCCCAGACACTGATGACTATTACCACTTGATTCATCAGTAACTTCCGGAAGATTCTCTGTGACCCAGTATGTGATACTGCAGATCCCACGCTTGGCTCATCTCTTCCAACTGCCCTGACCTATTGAACTCAATTGATTCTCAGCTTCCTCCATCCAGTTTCAGTCCCTGTGTACTCTCTTAGACTCAGAGCGACTTCTCTGTATTCCCTTGGCTACTTTCTTCTCTTTTGTCCAAGTTCATCATCATTGGGCTCCTTTGCAGGAGGGCTGACTTATCCACTAGGCATAATAGGGCCCCACAAAGACTTTCTCATTTTCATTTTTTTTTTAATCAGAAGAACAATAAGGATACTAATAATGATTATATTAGTCTTAACAGTAGTCTTACAATGCTATCATTAGTCTTAACAATAGTCTTAACATTAGTCTTAACAATGCTATCATGACATGTAATTTTAAATTTTTTTATGGAGGAAGGGGCCAATAGAGGTAAAAGTACCTAGGGCCCAGGAAAGTCATAATGCAATTCTGCTCTGCAGAGGTAATTCTAATCCAAATATTTGCTACTTCTTCCTACCTACAACCCGTTGTTCTTAGAAATGGCACAGAGAGGAAAATCTGAGGAAGTTTTAAAAGAAAGGGATACAAGGAATAAAATGTTACAAGTATTCATTAATATTTTAAAATTTTGCTGGCTAAGATACAAGAAAGAGATTAAAAGAGTCTTTAATACCCTGTTTTCATTATTAGGCACAAAACAGTTACTGCATCAATACATAAAATAAAATGTGCTTTTGAAATGAAAGTTTCTTGATGAATTATGTTTATCTCTGTTTTACGCACAAGAAGCAAATTATTGGGTCATCAGATAGATGATGAAGAATATTCACATTTTGAGGGGAAGACATTTATAAATTTGGACGTTTCCCTGAACATATCCAGTCTGAAATATCCTAGATGCAAAAAGGACATCAGGGTGATTAATATTTCTGATCATTTTTTCATGTAAAGCATGGGTAACTTTCTTAGAATCATGCTAGAACACTGTTTGTTGCATTTAATGAAGGTAAGGGTTGGGATCCCAATCAACAGGACATAGTCACTAAGATGACAAAAGAACAATGAAGAGAGCCACAGGAGTGATCTCAAAAACAATATTATATCAATACAGCATATTGTCCAAATCGTATTTTTTAAAAGATTTTATTTATTTATTTGACAGAGAGAGAGACAACAAGAGAGGGAACACAAGCAGGGGGAGTGGGAGAGGGACAAGCAGGCTTCCTGCTGAGCAGGGAGCCTGATGTGGGGCTTGATCCCAGGACCCTGGGACCATGACCTGAGCCAAAGGCAGACGCTTAATGACTGAGCCACCCAGGCACCCCAACCAAAATCGTATTTTATCTAAACATTTTATTGGTTTGATCAAAAGCAAATTTCCTGGAAGCATGACACTAAGTGGTTACAATGCCATCTCGGACACCCAGATTTTACAGAACATCTATTTCTCTCTGTCTGTCTGTCTGTCTGTCTCCTCTCTTCCAATTCTCAGAAGATTTGGAGGGATATTTGAAAATTTTGACAATCAGGAATAAAAAGGTAGTTGAAGTTTGAACAAGAGTTATTATTGGTTCTTATTTTATTCATGACCTTTACTGATCCTTGTTTCTAATTGCCAGGTTTGTAATCTTTCTCTATAATTATCTCATCATTTACCTATCATTTCAAGGTCATGAATTCAATTCCAATCTTTCAGTACATTTCAATGAACGTTAATTGAGTGCCCAAAGGGTATGTGACTCTCTTTTAGATGCTGTGAGGAAAATTGTCAATTGATTTTCTCTTAATCAGGTGTTGAAATCAAACATTTCCTGCTGGGCACTATAGAGTGTCTAGAGTATTTACCAGAAGTCAATTGTATTGCCAACTTCCAACCAGCTTTACTTAAGACCCTTGGGTATGGAAAACTAATGCTGTCTGCGAAATAAATATGTGATGGTGGTAGAATTAGACCTTGTAGAGGGATCTGATTTACTTGATAATGTTTTTTTTAAAAAGATTTCTTTATTATTTGAGAGAGAGAGAGAGAGAAAGGGAGGGAGGACAGGGGGAGAGGGGGAGAGAGAATGTCAAGAATCTCAAGCAGACTCTACACTGAGAGCAGAGCCAGACGCAGGGCTCAATGTCATGACCCTGACATCATGACCTGAGCCAAAATCAAGAGTCGGCTGCTTAACTGAGCCACCCAGGCGCCCCTTACTTGATAATATTTTGTGCAACAGTTATGCCCCTAACCAAAACGCCTTAGGTCACCCTATTAATAATTATGGAGCAGAAGCACCCCTCACAACATAGGTCTCTAACCTGACAGATTTTTTTTTTTAAACAAAAAACTCTCCCCAAAGCAATGACAATAAACAATGATTGGCTGGCTCTCAGACTGACCAACCAAGCAACCGACAAATGAACAAAAAACACAACCCAAAACCCAACCTGCCAACCTATATCTCTGGCACGTGGAATTGAATAAAAATGAGTTATTCAGCCTATGTAGATATTTGCATTTCTAAAACCAGGATATTACCTGCTCAATTCATCAGCCTCTTGTTGAAGGTTCTGTGCATGGTCAACAGCTTCTTGGACTAAATCATGACTAAGGTTACTTAGGTTGGATAGTTTTCCTTGTAGTTCATTTTTGGCTCCATCTATTTCCGCATAAATCCCTGATGCATTCTAAAGAAAATATTTTAAAAAGTGAATTGAATATAGAATAACTTAAAATCTTTTCCCCAGGGAGCACCAAAAGATAATCTGTAGTTTTCCTTAATATGAGGTTCAGTACATTTCAGGCCAGGTCTACAGGAGTCTAAAATACTTTAAGTGGACGTTTACCTATTTCTCTTGTATCTTCAACAACTCATTTTCTACTATTGTTTCCCTAGCTTTCAGACATGCTCTGCTTTCTCCCATCTGAAAACAAAACAAAACGAAGCTAAACCAAAAACCTCCATTACCCATACATCTCCCCAGCGTTACTACCTTACTTTTCTATTCCCTCCATAGCAATATATAGCCAAAAAAGTGTTTATGTTAGCTGTCTATTCCATCACTTTTTAATTCACTCTTTGACCCACTCCAATCTATTTTTTACTTTACTACTCCAACAAAACAGAAATTCAAACTAATGATATCTAAGTTACTGAATCTAATGAGCATCATTTTTTTTTCCCCAGTCACTCAAATAGTGATTCTAAACATTGGCACCATTCTTAAGCCAATCATATTTCCTTCCTCCATCGCCATCTAATTCTAAATAGATCACTTTCTTTTTCTTTTTTTTATTTAGGAGACAGCAACTAACTGTAGTGGGGATCATTTTTTCTGTACTCCTGAAGTTTCCTCCCTATAAAGGGAGCTCAATTGGTGAAACCTCAGACCTCTCCACCCCTTTCCTCACTCTGCTCCTGAGAGGGGGACTGGTTTATTTGATTGGTAAATTTTTGGGGAATAACTATGTAGGTTCTGTTCAATTCTACCTTCTGCCTCTTGGTAGCAAGCTGCCAGCAGAAAGCCTGAGTTTTCCTGTGTTTGTCCCTAATGAAAGTTGTTCTGGGCAGAACCCCTACATGAACCCTGCAATGTTGCCTGCCTGAGTGGGTAGTTCTGCCTAATTCTGGGATTGAATATTAGCAACCCCACTTGGCTAAGAGACCTAAAGCCATGATCTCATCTTAACTGCATCAGAAATGAGGGTTATATTCTTGGACTTTATATTTATTATTTTATTTATTTTTCAACTTGTTTAGAACTTGGGAGCCGAAAGGGGGTAATATTCTCCTCACAGACTCTAATACCAACAAAGAATTGCAAACAACTCTTTGCCACCATCCTCCGGTCTCTCCCCCCACCAAAAAACCCCTATCCACTTATTTATAGCTACCTCTTTATGTACATCTTCCTCATACTTTAAGAGGAAAAGTGTTCCTTTTCTGTATAAGGCACGCTGCCCTATTTTCTGTTCTTCTTGCTCCCTAGCTACTGGCTCCTCTCAGATGTAAACATGCCCCAGTTAACCTCTCCTATTAAAAACAAACAAACAAAACCTATTCCTTGACTCTAGCTTCCCCTCCAGCTTCTTTTCTTTGTTGATGCTGTGCATTCCACAAAAATGGTTCTTGCCAAGGTCCCCAGTGTCAGACACCATATTGCCAGATCCATTTGACACTTTCCTGTCTTTATTTATGGATTTATCTCTGGTTTGTGACAGTGTTGGTCACTGCCTTTGCCTTAAAACTCTCTTTCCCTAGCTTCTGTGACATTGCTCTCTCCTGGGTCTCCTGTTTCACTGTCTAAGAAGGAGACTTTAAAAGTTGGTGTTGCTCAGACTTGACTCAGCCCTTCCCTTTCTGAATAATCTAACTCCTCCCTCCCAGCCCAGACTTTGAATCTTTTAACCCACTCTGCACCATCCTACAGGAATGGTGATCTTTCTAGTAAGCAAATCTGATCATGTTATTTTCCCTCTCAAAATCAGCCAATTGCTCTACAGGAACAAATCTGATTACTCAGGTGGCTTCATCACCTGATCCTTCTGCTCTCATCAATCTTATCATTTCTCACGTCTCCCCACCACATTACGTACCATGGTCCAAACTTCACTAACTTATGTTTTAATGCTCCATGATTTTTTTCTGACCCCCTGTGCCCGTTTCACATAATATTTTCTCTGTCCAGGATAACTTTGTTTTCTTTTTTGTCTGACCCACCTGGAAAAGTTCTACTCATCCTTCCAATTTCAGCTCAAATATCAATTCCTTTATGAAGCTATCCCTAATTTCTCCAGGATGAGTTCAGTGTTGCCATATATTTCTATTGTCCATGTGCCACACTACTATAATCATTTTACCTGATTTTTCCACCCACCAAACTACATGATTGTAGAAGGCAAGAACTGTGCTAATTTATTTTTGTATTCCCAGAATGTAGCACAGTTCTAGCACAGAGGGTTTATTTCTATGGAGAGAGTATTAAGTCTCTAGTCATTTGGTAGGTCAGCTGGGGAACAATACTTTGAAAAAAATTATATTTAGTTGTATAAACAGGAAGAATACCATGGACATTCCACCTTTACTCACTAACTCATTCAACAAATATTCATCATATGCCCACTATGTGCCAGGCACTCTTTTAGGAGATAGAATACATAGCTATGAATACAGTCTCTGCTTTCCAGTAATTTAAAACCTTGTGAGAATTATAGATGATAAACAAGAGATCAAATAATTGAACAAGTTAATTTCAGGGAGCATTTGAAAATAGCATTTATTTTCAAAAAGCATTTTGAATAAAATACAATAGGTGGGATGGGTTGGAGGATGATTGAGGGTAAGAACTCCCTTTGAATTGAATGGTCACAAGGGTAACAGCCATTTGAAGATCTGGAGACGTCAGGTGCAAAGGTCCGGAGTCAAGGAAAAGTGGTGTGTTTGAAAAACAGAGCAGAGTTGGAGGGTAACAGAGAGGAGTGGGCTGGAGGGTAGTTGAGTTGGGGAGAGATATACAGAATGAGGTAGAGAGCTGGGCCAGAGCCAGGTCACTTAGGGTCTCATGAACCACAGTAAAATGAGCTTGTTTCTTACTCTAAATGTCACTGGAGGTTTTATGAAGGAGAAATAATGTGATCTGATTATGTTTTTAAGAGATTATTCTGCTACTGCATAGAGAATGAGTCTTGAGGGGCAAGCGTGGAGGCAAATGACTCAGTAGAAGGCCCGTTGGGTAGTTCATGCTGGCAATGAGGTGGCTTGGACTACAGAGCAGCAGCAGAGAGGGGAGTGGTCAGGAATCAGGACTCATTTTGGAGTTAAGGTCAATAGGTCTTGTTGAAATGGGAGGGAGGGGAAAGGAGAAATCAACAATGACTCCAGAATTTTGATTGGAGCAAATGGGGTTGTGTCACTTACTGAAGTGGGGAAGACTAGGGAAGGAACAGGTTTTATTCAGAATATGTTAAGTTTGATATGTCTATTACACATCCAAGTGGCAGGTAAAATTATGATTCTGCTATACACCACACGGAGTTCTTCCTTGAAAACTTCAAGTAAGCATTTGGATATAAGAGTTTGGGACTCAGTGGAAGTATGAAAGTTGGAGGTATAAATTGTGGGATCATGCATATAATTGTTCTTTAAAGCCATGGGATTCAATGGGATCAACTAGGGAGAAAGTGTAAGTACCAAAGAGGGCCCAGGACTGAGAACTGAGCCAGTCATTATACCAGAGCAGAGATGGACAGAGTTCTGGGCCAAAAATGCCTCAAGGCCTGTTTTTATATAGTTCCTAGCTAAGAATATTATTTACATTTTTAAAGAGTATTACTTTTTGTAAAAAATAAAAACAAACAAAAAATAAAAAAGAAGAAGAGAGAGTGGTTAAATGTGGCCTGCAGAGCCTAAAATATTTACTACATAGAAGATGTATAGAGGTGAAGCTAGCAGAAGAGGCTAGGAAAACATGGCCAATGAGGTGGGAGGAGGACCAGGTGAGTGGGGTACTGGAGGAACCAGGATGAAAGCTCTGAGTGCTTAAATAAGGAGGAAAGGTTAATCAGCAGGGAGGCTAAGAATGCTGAGGAGGGAGAAGCAACCACAGTTTTGGCTTATGTTGAGTTCACTGATGACCTGGATAACAGTCTCGGTGCATGGGCATGAAATTCCATTTGGAGTGGGTTGGGTACAACAGAGAGTAAGGGGCTGGGAGGCAGAAATGACAATGGTAAATGACTCTCGAGGTCTTTTGCTGTGAAGCTGAGCAGAGTAGAGTAATGGGGCAGAGATTAGAGGGGATGTAGGCAAGGTCTTTCCTCTTTTAAAGGACAGGAAATCCTTAGAACATGTTAACATTTTGGTAGTAATGGTCCAATAGAGAATAAGAACTGGATGACACAGAAGAGAGAGGGGATACTTTGGGGAGTATTGAGCTGAGGAAGAATGGGACTCAGAGCACAGGTGGGGAGGTGGAACTTCGATAAGAGAAGGGGCACTTCATTACTTATACGAGGAAGGAAGGTACAAGTGTGAATACAGATATAAGTGGGCTGGTAGAACTGGGGAGGAAAGATTAGGGAAGTTCTCTTCTCTTTGTTCTTATTTTTCAGTGAAGCATGAAGCAAATTCACCAGCCAGATTGACAGAAGTGGAGGTAGGCTGTTCATTATGTTGGCTTCTCTGGTATGGCCATGATGCTGGGATACTTGGGCTTACTGGGATATGGGAATAGAATTCTCATGTGAGTACAGTAGGGGAAGAGGTGGGTATACAAGTTAAGGGTGTTTGCAAATAATGATTATGCAATAGTCCCCTCTTATCTATGGGGGATAAGTTCCAAGACCCTTAATGGGTACTTGAAACTGGGGATGGTACCGAACCCCATATATACTATGGTTTTCCTATGCATACAAACCTATGAAAAAGTTTAACTTATAAATCAGGCTCAGTAAGAGCTTAACCACAGTCGCTAACAATAAAATAGAACAGCTGTAACAATATACTGTAATAAAAGCTATGAGAATGTGGTCTCTCTCTCAAAATATCTTATACTGGACTCACCCCTCTTGTGTTGATGTGAGATGATAAAATGCCTATGGGATGACATGAAATGAGGTGACTGATGCAGGCATTATGCTGTAGTGTTAGGCTACAAGTGACCTTGTGAGGATACGTGAGAAGCGGGATCATCTGCTTCTAGACAGAGGTTGACTGTGGGTAACTGAAACCATGGAAAGCAAAACCATGGATAAGAGGGACAACTGTATTGATCATTTTAGCTACTTAAGGAGGGAAGAGAGGATATGAGAAGAGAATATGAGCTGGAGGAGGTCTCCATGTGGCCAGAGAATTGTTGGAGTGGGTTTTCCAGAGTAAGTGAGATAAGAGAGGGAGGGACCTGATACCAGGATTTGGGAGGAGGTACTGTTATTGATGACAAGACCTGAGTATGGCCATAGGAGGGATAACAAGGGTGGGCTGGAGGAAAGGCTTGTTGGGCAGGAAAAGTCATAGGAGCTGGAGGTCTGAGAGCTGGTGGGCTCATCCATCTGGATTTTGATGTCACCAAGATAGTGATGGGAGTAGGGATGGAGAGGAAGACAGAGAGGTTGGTGCTGAAATAGCCAAAGGATGAGATGGTGATCAGATGACTTTAAAATGGTATCCTTTCAAAGATAATAAAAATGAGCTAAGCGTAATTTGGGGACGGTCTGGTTCACTGCATTTTACTAGAAATTTCCTATGTTAAAATGTGTCTCTTATTGATTTGAATGTTAGCTTTATTAAATACACAACTTATGAGTAAAGAGTGAGTAGGATGGGTCTAAGTCACACTTTCTGCAAGGAGATCTGTGCTGTCCAATGTAGTAGCCATTAGCCACATGTGGTGCTATGGGGCACTTGAAATATGGTTAATTCAACTGAGGAATTCAGTTTTAATTTATTTCATTTTAAGTCATTACATTTAAATTTAAATAGCCATATGTGAGTAGTGCCACCACACAATGAAGGAAACTGAAAAATTCGGTCCCCTGATCTTGCTTCTATAGTGCCAGTTAACTTGACAGATTTGAATTGGGTTCCATTATTGTTCTGTGACACTGAGCAGCTGTTCCAATCTGCTATAAATACAAACCTACAAGTCACATGCATCCCTACCTTTATTGTGTCATCAAGTTCTGAAAGGGTCAGACGAGGTGTTGTCAGAGAATCCAGAGACGTCTTCAGAGAGCCGTTCACCCCTTCCATTTGTTCCCTCACTCTCTCGTGTTGTTTCTGTAGGAACGAAGAATAAGTGGGAGTGGAAGAGAAGGTCACTTTAGAGAAAGCATCAGGGAGAGTGGTCAATGTCACCTCCTGTCTCTGCTCAGATAAATCTTGGTTCCTATCCCAGCCCTCCCACCTCATTGTTGTGTGACTTTGGGGAATTCTACCCATGTCATGCTCAGTTTTCTCATGTATAATATGGAGATAACAAAAGTGAGCACTTTGGGAGCTTTGAAGCACTTAGTTATGATTATTACTTATAACATCATCAGCTCAAAGAGAGTGACCACTTCGGAGAGAGCCGTTGGCTTTGTCTCCATAAATGTAAAGTGGAACACGGAATGCAGGATTTCACAGAGGCTCTATATTTGCAGTAAGTGGAAAATGAAGTAATTCAAAAAACTATTTATCATGTGCTGACTTTGGGCCAGGCACAAATAGCTCATCTGGATAGGAATAAAGCATATACAAAACAATTTTAAAGTCCTTTAAAAAAATTTAAATGGGCCTACTATTAAAGTATAAAATTGTGATCTTCTGTCCTAGCACTCTGAGCTCTTTATGTTAGATGCTCAGACTTTTTGAGGAGGGAAATGGCCCAAGCGTTTTTAGATGAATGCTTTAATTTCTACCTTCACTGTTGGGTTCTAGGAGCAGGCATGTTGTGATTCTGAAGAAATATTAGAAAACTTCAAATGAGTTTGGAGTTTGAAAACAACCAGAATGATACTTCAAGAGGGAAAAGTAAGACTCATTTTAAAATCTGAGTAAAAAATGAGTTGAAGTTACTTTAGAAAAGGTAATTTGAATGGGAGTTGAAATATATGACTTGCGGTATAATCTAAGATATCGTGGGAATAATTACAGAAGCCCAGATATAGAAGGACATACTTTAAAACTTCCAAAGTTCATCTTAGTGTCTTTCACACTGCTGCAGTCTTTTCTAATTTAATGGGAAGGAAGACGGAAACCATCTTCTCCAAGCACTTTGCTACAGGGGAAGATATGGGTCCAAGGACAGAAAAGAATCCCATTCGAACATCTTAATGCAAGAACATTACAAAATCAATTTCCCCTCATAATCCATCAAGCTTAATACAGGGTGACTATCTCGGGTTAATTATTCTTGTCTCCTCAAGGAGAGGTAGTTATACAGCTCTACACAAAAGCAGTATTTTAAAGCATGGGTATTGAACTATGTAAGGAGAGCAGGTGAAAAAAGGTTGGTATTATTTAGCTCCTTCAGAGCAGTTTTCCTTTTAGAGAGTCTGAGATATGACCCCTGCTGGAAGCTCTTGTATCTGGTCGCCTTAAGGGAATATAGCTGACGCCCTGAAGCCCTAGCCAAATTTCAAAGCCTTGTGGTAACAGCGCTGAGTGATAAGTTCATTTGCAGTAGTTGGAAAATGATATGCTTCAAGTGAAGGGGCTTATCACTTATCATATACTGTACTCTTTACAGATAGCATTAGACAGAAATGAATAAAATAAGCTTTGAAACAAAGATACTCCCACAGAAAGAAGGTCAATATGAACAAAAGAGAGTTTTGAAAACCAATAATTATGAAAATGACACACAATTAGCACTATTAGGCATGTTCGGTATCCATTTCACATATGCAAAGAATAATAAAAGTTTCCTGATCCTTACAAAAAATGATAGAAACAGTCCTAGGAAGGCAGAGCTTTGGTTTAAGAGCTTCTCTAAACAGTGCCTTTTAAAATATAGAATCTTACATTCATCTGACAAAGATTTTTATCATTCTATTACCCTTTGGGGTGAGAGCAGGATGGTGAAATAAATAATGCAATTATTAGTTGTGTGGCTACCGTTTGCACATATCAAAATGATTAAACTGTGTGGTTATTTTTGGTTTTGTAAAAAGACTGGAAATTTGCTGTTATTCTTTTCTAAGCTGTGCTGTAGGTCTAACAGTGAAATGTGAAATTACAACACTTAAGCTGAGTAGGGAAGACAGGTCCATTAAGGGATGATCACGATACAGAAACGGGAATGTCACAAGGTGCATTATGGGATTGCTGAGGAGAGCACCTGTTCACCTGGGAATGGGGCTTAGGCCTCCCGGAGGAGGTGATGTCTGGGAAAGAAGTCTGTGTTGCAGGCAGATGGGATTACAGGGAGTGTGATATTGCCTGAACTGAACGTGGGAGGCAGGGACTCCGCAACAGACGAGACCAAGGAGGCTGGCAAGGGTGGCTCAGACAAGGTCCCTCATGGCATGTGAAGAGGCATAGGCTGTCCTATAGGACGGGGTCTCAAATGTTCTTAACCGTGACCCACAGTAAACAGTGCAATTTATGTTGCAACGCCGAAGCAGAAATGCGATGAAACCATACCTCCTTATAGATGATGCGCTTTGATAGTTTCTAATCTATTCTTTCTTTTCTTTTTAGAAAATGCTGGTTATTCAACTATACTTCAATTAAAAAAAAAAAAGGCTGTTTACAACCCTCCAAACTTATTTTATGATTACTCCGTGGTTCACAAGCTGCAGTGTCAAAGGCACTGCTCTAGAGTCAGAAGGAAAAGATGAAGGGTTTTAACAGAGCAAGTAATGCCGTCAGAACAGTGATGGGGGCGGCTGCTCAGGCTGGGTGGGGCAGGGGTGTGGGAAGGGAGCAAGAATGGAGGGGAGAAACCCGGAGGCTGTTTTGGTCGCTATCCTGACCACTGTTATTCTAAAAAAAAATTGCTGGCTGAGGGATTGCTCCTATTAGAAAATGGTGGTGATAAGGGTAATTCACTTTTACTTAGGAACATTTCCAGAGGCTCACTGAGAGAGGGTTGAAATTTTTTTCAGAATTTTGAAATTTTTTCAAATTTCATCATTTTCAGATGACTGAAAATCTGGGCGGGGAATCTCACTTAAGTTGGCTTTGCAGACAATAAAAGCGAACATAACTGAATTATGAGCATAACCGAATTATTCTCATAATTGCTTCCTAGTTTTTGACATTGCTATTTCACTCTGATCTTTATAAACATGTCCAAAGATGCACGTGTCTTTCTAGCAGAAGCTGGCTCCTCTCGATGGTGGTGGTTGTGAGTGCCTACACTGCTTGTAACAGCCGTGACCACCACCAGATCTAAGCCCCCAAGGTGGGCATGCCCAGATCTTGGCCCCATAGGGATGCCTGCCTTTGCAAGCTGTGGCTAGGTCTGGGAGTTTCTCTCACCTCTTTGTATTTGCATGACCTTTGGCTTGAATTAGACTCCCTATCCCTGTGGCTGCTGACCAGCCAGGCTGTGGGATTTGCTTATCATACCTTTCCAAAAATTACACATACCCTTCTAGAAACATGGTTCTGGGTTGCTTTGGTGTTCTAGTGCTCTCAATTAAAAAAAAAAAAAAGGTAGACACAGGAATAGCACATTGCTAACTCACTTGCCAGAACAACATATCCATACACACAGACACAAGCACCAAGAACAATTGCGTTCTTATCAATGCAGAAGCTAAACAATTATAATGCTTTCAACTCGATTTTAGGTGCACACAGTTACATTAGCAAATTACAGTGGCAAAAATGCATAAATATTTTTAAAAATATGAATACTTGAGTATATCAATATTTTAAAAAAAATTGCATGCCAACCATCCCTTCTTGTTAAAATTTTGTGTTGTATATGTCTGAAATTCATTTACAGGTAGCGTGTCCACTGTACCTCGTGGTCCCGCTGCTTGGCTGCCGTGGCTCTGTTCATGTCTTCGGCATCCCTGATGTGGTCAAGAGCCTGGTCCAGTGATTCCTGGAGGTCTGACAGCTTAGCACTGTAGTCATCCAACTGCTCCAGAACGACAGGGAATAGAGAGCGAGTATCATTGGACAGCCGCTGCCAACTCTCAGCCTGGTTCAACACTGGGGAGAAATGGACACAGAACCTCAGTCTGGGCTTCTCCTGCCTCCTCTCATTCCATCCAGCATTTAGCAAAGACACAAACTTGTCAGGCCATGCCTTCCTTAGCAATAGAGACTGAAGCTGTAGTTCATAAAAATAGCCCCGTGTTTTATGTTTGAAGAAAGAAAAATTATGTTGTAGGGTTTGAGAGTCCCTGGATGACAGTCAGCCAAAAAAAAGAGTTTGATTAGGTTTTCCATCGAGATTATGTTTGTTGTGGAAACCATGTCATTATATTATGTTTATTATTTTTTTTGTGGAAGTCATGTCATTATATTATGTTTATTATTACCTAGATTATTAATAATTTTACCAAAGGGTTTTGGATAAACCATAGTTTTACTATTAAAAAATAACCAAAATTATCTTATCTGTTACTGACATTTTCTGTATTCTCTTCAGGCAATTGCTTTTAGGTAGCTTCTTCAGATCAAACCTAAACCATTATTTTGGGTGGTATGAAGATTCAATGACAAGGATATATTCTTAAATTCTGAATATGTCTTAATTCTCTGATCAAACTAACATGCATTGATTACGTGCCTTAATTCTCTTTTTCTTCAGGGACTATCGGTCTGACTTTTCAAGGTTTTGTATTTTCTTTCATCACTGTGAGCAGAAGATACACGTTCATGACTGAGTAAAGAAAGTGGGTAAACATGCATTGACCAGGTGGAAGGTGGCTAAGTGGGAGATGTGATTGGTTTCATTTCCCCAGGGCAGACTCATTACATTCTAAAATAGGCAAGAAGTATGAAAGCATTTATCTGTGACATCAGAGCTCCAGCCTTCCTGAGCCCTGGCTTCATCCTGACCAGATATGGGGCCTGAGATTCTTCTTGAGTTCTTACTGTTTCTAAGACTTTATACATTTGTTATGGTAACATGCCTTTAGGTGAAGAATGTTCCTCTTCTAGAATAGTCACAATAATTTTTAGAAACTGATAGTAATGATCGTAGGGAAATAATGCAGAGCAGGTGTTCTTAACCCTTTTTGTGCCATGAGACGCTTTGCAATCTAGTGAAGCCTTCAGGCCCCTTCTTATCATGTACTTTAAAATGCGTAAAATAAAATACATAGACTTAAAAAGAAGACCACAATATTAAAAAACAAATTGGTGATATAACAGTACATGTGCTTTTTTATTAAGTCTGAAATAACAAGATCTAGAGGTGGGACTAATAACTACATAATTTTGAATTACTGATGAACTGAATGTTGTGAGATCAGAGTGCAGCTAAAATCCAATACCCAAATCCGTGGCTTCTCTTGTTGATTGTGTAGATTAAAATGGACACAAATTCTTTGCAGCTCTTACCATCAGGAGTAGAGTTTATTTCCTCACACCGTTAATCTGGGCCGGTCTGGGTCAGTAGGATAGATATGACACAGCTGAGTTCCATTCTTGCTTTCCTGGAAGGCTGCTGCCATGTGAATGAGCCTGGGCGAGACTCCTTGAGGGTCACACCCCACAAGGGGGAGAGGCCCAGCAATCCTCGCCGAGGCCCCAGACATCTGAAGGAGCCAGCTCCTGCTACATGGAGCAGAGATGAGCTGTCCAGGTGAGTTGAGCCCAAATTGCCAATGAAATCATGAGCAAATACATGGTTATTTTAAATGAAAACGTTTGGGGCGCCTGGGTGGCTCAGTCGTTAAGCGTCTGCCTTCGGCTCAGGTCAGAATCCCAGGGTCCTGGGATCGAGCCCCGCATCGGGCTCCTTGCTCTGCGGGGAATCTGCTTCTCCCTCTCCTGCTCCCCCTGCTTGTGTTCCCTCTCTTGCTGTCTCTCTCTGTCAAATAAATAAAATCTTAAAAAAAAAAAATGAATGAATACGTTTGGAGTTGTTAGTCATTGATAACTGATAGAGTGACCAAGTCATAGGTTTGCTAATACTACTGTGGTTTCTTGCCTACATTCATCATTAAAGGAAATGTTCAATTTGCACTGGAGGTTAAAAGTTCATTAAAAGTCATTCCCAGACCTCAGAACACGAATGTTGCTGGGCTTGTAGCTTTACTGCCTTCTTGGTAAGATTTCTTTTATTGTAGTTCTGAAAAGTGGTTCCCCTTAGTTTTTCTTCTCCTGTTTTATACATTTTCACCAACTGTAAGTCCCTATTTCTTCTCCTCAGTGGTTAAGGTCTATAGATTCTATGTGGAATCTCAGCTGTTTTTCAAAAGCTCAAGGTTGGGCCTGGATCTAAAAATCTTGATTGTATAGGTAAGTTGTCCTGACCGAGTCCCTGAGGCCACGTATTAAGTTCTAAATAGCTGCAACTAGGGGCACCTGGGTGGCCCAGTCAGTTAAGTGTCTGCGTTCGGCTCAGGTCATGATCCCCCGGCCCTGGGATCGAGCCCTGTGTTGGGCTTCTTGCTCATTCGGGAATCTGCTTCTCCTTCTCCCTCTGCCCCTCCCCCCAACTCATGCATGCTTGCACGTGCGTACGCTCTCTCTCTCAAATAAATAAATAAAATCTTTAAAAAAAATCTGCAAATATTGGGGATTGCTTGCTTTGACCAAATGTTCCCCTGTGGCTCAGTATCCTCTCTTGGACCCACAAAGGAAGCCGACACGTGCTGCGCCTTAGGAGTTGAAAACACCTACGTTCATGGGCTTCGTCTGCTTCTTCATCCACCAGCTCCCTTTGTGTGAGAAATGGTTGACGGCGTCTGATCTCCTCAAGCATCTTCTGGGCCAACACCAGCTTCTCAGAGATTTCCTCAGAGGTAAGTTCCTGCTCCTCTCCATAATAGAGCATCTTGTTGTTGATCTCTGAAAGGAAGGACACAGTGAGAGAAGAAAGCAGGGTGAGGTGTCAGGGCATTTCACAGTGATGCCACTAAAAACATGGAGAGTGAGGGCAAAGGGCAGGGCTGATCCTAAAATGGAAAGAGGGTTTCATTCAAAGACAGTGTACTGATGTTCACGCTGCAAATACTGGTGTCAGCACTGGAATTCACCATATGATCCAAGGAGAAGTAAAACTTGAGGAAACAACTCTGTTTCCCATTTGGCGTCTTCAGAATGGGAATGGGATTAATACAAAGCCTGTCCTAACTTCAGCTGTGTCTGGTTTCCATAGCAATTCCCGAACATTAACATCGAAGGCCCACAAATCTGGGGTCTTTGATCAAACTTTTACATAAAATACATAACGTGGAGAAAATCCTCTGAGGTATCTCCTGTCATATGTAGGATGTATTAGATATTAATTATATTTTAGCCAAGGATCTGACCAAAGCTCTAAACCAAAATGAGAGTATATTAATAGTAGTTCAAGTGGATCTTTCAGATTATTCTACAGACCAGATATAAAAATAGAGGTTTGTTATATTGTGATGTGAGTTTTTGTTCATTAATACATATATATATATTTATATATTTTGTGTATACACACACACACACACACACACACATACTTTGCAATTGCTATCTGCCTTCTGTAGTATGACTGTCAAGATTGGGCCATTTTGATTCTGGGTCATTTTCACCCCACTTCTGGAGAATTTTAGAACCAAAGGGACTGCTGATGCTCAGAGGGATTAGATGCGTTGTCTAAATACCAGCAGAGCTGAATTGTTCTCTGACTTTCTCTTCCTACTAAATATGATCAGATGAAAGTTATGTAATTGCCACCTTGTCCTCTGACAGCTCTGGGAAGAAGCATTTTATCTTCCTGGCATAAATAAAATTGTGTGTCTGTGGTTTACTATGATCTATGCGGTTGGCCAGACAAGATGGGTAAACAAACACTGGTGTCACATAAATCATACCAGATAGAGGCTTGTATTTTATATGGATAATAGCTTGAAGGTCACCAGGAGTTATTTTACAGATGGTTGGGAAAAAGGAATGACACACTCTTGGTACTGTGTAGCATCCCTGAATTCTGAAGGAAAGGAGATAAATGGGGTAAGAGGTTTTTAACACTGTAAATATTACTGAGAAAGTTATAGGGAAACCAAGATATGCTAGAAACAAAACTATGAAGGGATTAAACATTCACTTTTCAAGTGAAATTCATAATCTTAACTCCAGAAATAAGCAAAACATAGATTCCCCGCACCCCCCTTAGATCTATCCCTTGCAGCGCTGACTTCTCTGGCATTTTGATCCAAATATTACATTTTCAATTCTGGCCTGTTTTATTTTAGCCATGTCTGGTGTAGATTAGAAAAAGGAAATGTAGACAATAACATTTTTGCCTTAGTCTTTGGAGACTATTCATACATTATTTTTAAAAGGTAAACTGATGGAAATTATTGTTTCCCATTTACATTTTTTTTTTTTGTATGTCTTTCACCTTTTCCTATGCTTAAAGGGTCAAATAGAGGGCTTAGATTCCTTCCAAATGAAACACGTTAGAATAAAAAATTTATAACAGCAAAGGTGAATTATTTTCTCTGAATGGCTTACTAGGATGCTGGCTTTATTTGCTGCCTAGAGGGGCATTTATTTCTTAATTAGATGAGGTCAGCTCATCTAGGTTCAATCTTACTTTTTGAAAAAAAAATACTAACTCTAAAATGAAAAAAAATATTTTATTGATAGATGCAAAAGCATGAAACAGCGAGAACGGGGTTGGGGGGTGTTTGAAATGCATGCCATTTATTTTTATTGTGTATTATAGCCACCAAAGGAAATATAGCAAATGTCTCATCTTGGCTGCATTCATCCCTCTGCCTGGAATATGTTCCCTATACCTCAGGATAAAGATGCGACTTTCCCACTGTGGGATCCTTTGCTGCCATTGTGCCCTGAGATGCACTTGGTGTTGTCACCCAGCTCTTCATATATAGGATTAAAGCTATGGAAACACACAAATATTTTATCTTGGCAGACTGTAAGCCAAGGACATTCTCTTTATTTTAGAACAAGTGAAAGTGCCTGTTTTCTGTTGGTAAATGGGAGGCTGGCTTTCAGTGGGCAATTAAGGTAGTCTTCAAAATACAGCCAACACTTATCAGAAGTTAGAGCACAAATAAGTACTCCTCTAAGAGGGAAGGTAAAATCTGCCACAATGCTTTAGGGCAAAGAAATCTCACACGCCCCCTCCAGGCTTTTCTTCTGGCTTGGGGACCAGAGCATGTTGCCTGCCTGATCTTTGGGAAATGGCATCATAGAGAGAGCTTAGGACAATTTGGACTAGTGGACAGATTCCTGCCACTCTAAAGGCAGTGTTTTTGCTGCAAATAGTCCAGAAAAACATGACTCCTACTCAACTTTTGCATTTTAGAGACACCATAGCATTCCATTTCTTCTGCTGGAAGGGTATTCCCTGCCTTGAAATGCCTGGAAAGGGAATGATTCTATACATTTATTCTTGACAACCAACGGATAGTAAGTAGGGGTGAATGCTCAGAAATCCTAGATGGACAAACTGGAAGACCTTATATGTAATACATACAAAATATCATAAATGCATATATATTACCTTATATATAACGCTATAACAACAGTTCCTGGCACACAATGAACACTAACAGTAGCCATATTTTTGTTGTTGTTAACAACATGAATGATTCCTTGACATTAAGCTGCATGAGAAGAGAATATATTTACCTTGAATTTTATCCCTCATCTCATGAGCTTGCTCCACAAGCTGAGTTGCGTGGTTAATGGTATCCATGCTTTCCTTCTGGGCCAGCTTGCCCCTTCTTGAGACTTGACTTTCCTATAAATAATCCATATAAACAGCAGCTTAAATTTACGAGAAGGGAATGTTCTATCTGTGCATGTAGTGGTGGGTGGGCCTAATATGCTCCATAAACATAAATTTCCTTGGCATGTGAAAGTTCTATAACATATAAAATGGTCCCAGAAATCATGCATGAAGGCTGGTGTCACAGAATGCTATAAAATCAGCTGTGTTCCTATGCCATCAGTCACAATTCAGTCCAAACCAACTGCCTTTCATATGGAATTTACTCTTCGAATTTTTACTGTATCTCACGGTTCCAGACTAGGAAATTACCCGTGTCTGCTGACCACTCTGACATTGTGCTGATGGAAGAGCTTAGAGTTTCACAGGGGAAATTGTTGAGAAAGTAGGCAGACCTTGAAATGCTCCTTGCGTCCAGTGGCTCCTGGGTGGTCCAACCAGCGCTGACACTGAATTACCAGAGATTTAAAGGATTATGCTGACTGGGCTCAATGCTGTTTTCAGTGCTGCATTCCAAATTCCCATCAACACTGATGGCACTTGGGTACAAATAACTACTCAAGCAGATTTGGCTCGGAGTGAATGAGACTCTTCTCTGAGAAGCAGACTCCCTTCTCTCCACAGGGGAGCTTCTGTTTCTGAGCTTCCATGTAGTATTTGTCAAGACGAAATCCTGACTCAAATGCAGGTTCTGGAAGCACGTGTGGGTGTGGATGTGGACGTGCATATTTCTGCGTGTGTAAGGACAGAAGCTCATCTAAGAAATGGTCCAAGGCCAGGACACTGGCCTGTAGGCACGGCGGTGGGGATGTGTACCGTGTACTTCCTTTTAGCACTAGAAAGATTGGCTCATGGGCTATATGTAAGCGGAGAAGGAGTTCTTCTGTCTGACACTTGGTAGATGCCCGTTCGCCTCATCTGGTGCTTTTCTGGTTCGGTTCTCTAACAAAGTGCTGCCCCATCTGAGTGGACTGCAGGGTGGTCTGCCCCCCAGCATGCTCGCAGACCCACTGCACAGTTTCACCAGGACAGGGGAGTGGCTGTGTCAAAAGTCTCTCCTCTCCTCCAGTGTTCCAGCCAGACGATTATGCCATGGTTTTACCTGGAAAAGCTCTTATGCTTTCCAGGCATAACCCACAGAAGTGGCCCTTAGTCAAGGAAGACAGTGCAAAAATGGTATCATATTAAACACGTGCCCCAGAGGTTTTTTTTTATCAAGCAAGTCCCAAATCTCTTCCATATAAAGCTCCCTGTGCAGCAGTAATGCGACCATCAGATGCTTCCCGAAACAGTGGGCTCTCTGAACGGACACCTGCATTCTGAGTCATGGGTGTTCCTTCCTCCAATGCCTGTCTTCCTCTTGCCTTGTTCTCATGCTTTCCAGAGACACGAAATCTGTGCCCATTTTAAAATTATATGATGCAGAAAATAAGATGACTCTTATTCTGACATCACCCCTCCCTGCTTTTAAAAATTATGGACACAAACATTTAAAGCATCTAGAAATTTTCAACAAGTTGATTTTTGATCCAGTTTAAATTATATTTGCAAAGCACAACACTTATTATTATTATTATTTTTACTTTGGCTTAATCCTTCAAAGAAAAAGGCCTATTGTAATTACTGTAGTCGTTTAACTTACTTCTTTTAAGGAAACTTGGAATTGAAGCAATGAAAGGCAAGGCGAGGCTGGAATACATCTAAGACTTCTTTCTGACAAACACCAGAGGGCGCTTAGATATACACGTTATGTTTGACAAAAGAATCAGGGGTAAAGACGACAGCCTATCACTTTAAATTGCAAACTTACTGGCTCTAATAGATGTGATACCTTATTTGAAAGTTTTATTTTATTTATTTTTTTCTGTAACTTTGCTTATGGAAGAAAAATAACGGTATAGGCCTCTGGTAAAACTGGGGCACCTCGCTTTAAGAAGAGCTGAAATTAAAAAATTAACTCACAGCTATAAACCGGTTGATGGTTTACATTACAAATAGATGAATCATTTACTCCCCTCAACAGCAAATTCACCTTGTACATATGTGACATAAAAAGTGGCAAGAACTTTTCGGTAATACAGGGCATGAAGGGTAGTGTATCTAGATTACTGATTTAAAAAAAAAATCAACCAGACTAAGTGAGGATGATAATCAGTGTCTAGGGTGATCATATACATTATTGCTTAAGCTGTGACGCTTTTGAAAGTGAAAGGGGAAACTTTTAGGAATCACTCTGGGAGACAAGCGTAAACAAGAACAGTACTGGACGAAACAGTACTGGAATACTGGTGTGCCATTTTCAGAATGTGTATAGGGATACATACTGTGGGTTTCCCTACCTCCTGAACATGGATGGCTTCTAAAAGCTTTTCCAGACTGGATCTCTCCTCTGAGCTACTGACTCAAATCTTTCTCTAACTACCCTCTGGGCATCTACAGAGAAATATCCAGAGTAATCCATTCTGTAACTTTATTTTTTGATATTTATTTATTTATTTATTTAAATGTAATCTCTACCCCCAATGTAGGGCTTGAACTCACCACCCTGAGGTCAAGAATTGCATGCTCTACCGACTAAGCCAGCCAGGCACCCCCGTTCTGTAATCTTAGAATAGGCATTTCTCCAAGCCAGAGCTTTCCTCCTTGTTAATCCTCATGTCCAGTTGGTCACCCAATTGTTCTTATCCTGCCTGCCATTCTGGCCTCTCTTCCTGTTCCTTACAACCACAGTCTTGATTGATACCTGATCACTGCAAATTCTTCTCATATGAAGGCCAGGTAGCAATCAACCATGCTTGTCTAGACTACTGAGGCAATTTTCCAGACTACTGGTGTCCGTACCTTCAGAGTCTTCACTTGCCAATCCATCATCCCTACTGCAGAGGAATGTTTTCAAAATTTCAAATCTGATCAGTTCATTGTTCTACGTAAATACTTCAATGTTTTCCAGAGTCCACAGGATGAAGTCCACATGTTCCTGAGTGTGGTGGTCAAGGTTCCTCATGATCTGGCCTCTGAGAACTTCTTCAGCAGTATCCCCTGCTCCTTGCCTTGCAGCTAATCTTTACTAGGCCATGGTCAAAAGTTTTCTAGTTCTAAGAACACACTATGAATATCTCTTTGCTCTTGTGGTATTTTCTCTTGCTTGGAAGTACTTGATAAACTCCTAGTCATTTTTGAATACGTGGGTCAATACTCAACTTCTCTGAGAAGTGTTCCCTCATGTACCCCTAGTGAACAAGTTCATTATTTCTTCCTTAGAGTTCTCTCTTTAGCCTGTACCACGCCTCTCTTATTGAATGCTATGTTATAATTATTTTGTTTTATGTATCTGTTTTCCCTGCTAGACTGTGAACTGCTTGAGAGCAGGGTTTATGCTATATTATCATGTTCATTTCAGTATCCCTAGCAGCTCGCACAATCACTTATATACCAGGTAGTAAGTCATGCTTTCAGAATTGAAACATATTCTTATTTTTTACCCTACCTTTTTGTCAGGATCAGAGATGAGGCTCAGGTGATTTTGACGTATACAGGTGACCTACTTTTCTTCTAGTCCTAAACATCTCTTTGATCCATTGATAAACAGGGAGCTTTTGTTGTGGCTGAAGGAGTAGGGTGGAGACAGAGGAAATGGAGGAGATGGAGAAGTGGAGGGGATGGTGCAGCACCTCCTGAACCAGCCCTTGGAGACTGGGCTCTGTGACTTGGGGCTCTGCACTGCAACTTCAAGGTCCAGTTGGCAAGAGGCAGCCCTGAGATCGAGAGAGGGCCACCACCTCCACTTTTGCTTGTAGCCTAGTACCACTCTGACTTTGAGCATGGTGGCTTGGGATTGTGGGACAGTGGAATCTTGACATAGTCTTTGGCTTTTTCTTACAGTCATGATCAGCAGTGGTGGAAGTGAGGTCATTTTGAGCAGTGGCTATTTGTGAATACAAATGCATGGACATCCTTTGGGGGTTCCCAGAAGTGAGAGGGTACAAAAGGGCTGTAGAATTTTCCAAAAAGAGGCTAGGAGACTTGGTTATAAAGGTTGGGACAAAAACTGGTCACTTTAGGTTAATGTGAACTGTGAGATTTGGGTCTCATGAGATTTGTGTGACAATTTGCAAGCAGGTATTTTCAAGTTCAAGAGGCAACATTACTGTGATTTAAAAAAAAAAAAATCACTGTGGGAACCTGCAGTGAAATCCTTCACTCTATTTAAAGGCAAATATTAGTTACTTATGTGGTAGAAGACTTTCGAAGGCAACCCTTTTCTTACATCTTTCTAAGAATCAATCACGGACTTTTCTAGACTAAAGGATTGAAGTATGCTTGAGAAGTCATTAAGACAAGCTCTGGGCATTTGTTTCAAAATGTTTTAGCAGGTTCTTACACCATCTGGACTGCTGTCATAGTTAGAAGGACTTTATTTTCAATAAGAGTCAGTGGAAACAGCTGAAAGTTTCAAGAGCTTTATCATCAACCTCCTGCTTTGGTGGTCTGTTCCTGGTCCCCAGGAGCCTTTTCTATTGTGATGTCACTTTTAAGCTCAGGCTATTTTCTCCCTATGAAAGTCTGCATTTAAGTTACACTGGAAATGGAAAAATTGTACAACAAAAGGATCAGTAACTCTGTGTCTGAGCAGTGAGAAGAACTAATCTTGGGGAAAATATTTTCTCAAGAATTGAGACATTTTGGGCAAATTCCAACCATGATACCGAAATGAAAAAACAATGAGTTTTTCGCAGATTTCTTTCCTGGTATTTCCTTTGAAACTTAAGAGATCTCACTGCTTTCTACATATGCTTGTGGTTGGATTAATATGCACCACCGCATGGGAATGGAGGACACAATTTTCATACACATTTCAAAGTAGTTGAATCTTCCAAAGATCCAATTAGAATAATTCATGTTTTTAGAAGCATAATCTCTTAAAAGTTTAAGAGGTACAAGGTCAAAAGAGATTATCAGAGTTATTTTAACCTTTATTTTTGTAAAAAATAAGAACTGTTTTGGAAAAGAACTTCAATAGTTTATAATGTCAAACACCAGCGTCTGAAAGTAGAAATTCCAGAGTACTCTGGTCAGTACTGGTAGAACATAAGCAGGGGGAAAAATGTGTCAAACATTTTAATATGTAAAATATGGCACCTTGTAACTTAGTTATATTTTTCTTTATTAGTACAGATGATGGATATTTTTCCGTTAGGCTCCTGGGGAGTGTATTTAATAGTCTTTCATGATGACTCTGCTCCTGTTTTAATGTTTTTCTTGTTAATTTGTGAGAGCTTTTACAAGCCATATTTTCCTCAGTATTTTTCTTAGTCTAGTCGACTTTTTCATTTATTTAGTTGTTTTACTGGGTATTTGAAATTTTATCTTGTCAAATCTATTACCTCTTTTTATTATAATTCTTCATGCTATATTTAAGAGTACTGTTATTTCCTTTCAAGGCTTAACAATTATTTAGTTCTGCTTTCTTATGGATTTGAGATTTAAACTCAAGTCTTAATCTGTCTAGAATTTCTTTTAGTATATGGTATAAAGTGAAATTTGAAAGTGATATTTTTTTTTCCTGTCAACCTACAAAATTGTTTTCTCAGCATGGTTCTTTCTTTTTATTATTTAAGGCAACCTTTAGCAAACATTTAAATTTTATATTCTATGTAATAAAGTTTATTTCTGGGCTCTCTACAGCTCTTAGTCATAAAATGTTATGGCAAACAGCTGACCAACTCTCCTAACTGAAACCTATATCAACCATATTAACCAGCAGCAGATACCATGAAAGTTCTCCATAAACATAGTTTTCCAAGGAAAGCAATCAAAACGGGAAGAGACTGTAGAGACCAAGTATATTAACTTTCTCCACAGATCTTCCCTTGATTTATTTTAAGGCACATGGGTGACTGCATTTTTCCTGCACTGTGTTAAGCCTCAATCGTTTGTGACTAGCCAGGCTCACCATAGCTAAATCCTTTCTCTGAAGGCAGTCCCAGAAACTGAATACATACCTTTTCAGCTAATTCTTCCATGTCAGACAGAAAGCTTTTCATTGTGTTCTCAGCATTGTTGATTTGTATCTTTCTTAGGACATACTGGTTTTCTCTTTCTGACAATTTTGTCTGTGGAAAAAAAAAAGTTTTGAAAATAATCAGTAGATGTGCACACCAGGTTTTTAAAAACTATACATAAAGGGGGGGGGGTGGAGCAAGATGGCGGAGGAGTAGGAGACCTGGATTTCGTCTGGTCCCAGGAATTCAGCTGGATAGGGATCAAACCATTGTGAACACCTACGAACTCAACAGAAGATCGAAGAAAAGAATAGCAACAACTCTCTGAACAGAAAAGCGACCACTTTCTGGAAGATAGGACATGTGGAGAAGTGAATCCGAGGCGATATTCGGGAGGATAGATGGCGGGGGAGGGGCCTGCATTGGCCGCTTTTGGCAAGTGATAGAGCCACGGAGCACAAAATCAGAACTTTTAGAAGTCGGCTCCGTTGAGGGATGTCGCTCCAGTTGCTAAGTGGGGGCTGGAACCCTAGTGGGACAGTGTGGTCTCAGGACCCTCGGGGTCACAGAAAGACCGGGGGTGCCTGAGTGCGGCAGAGCTCCCAGGGATCAGAGCGGGGAAGCCGGCTGCAGAGATGGAGCCGAGGAGCGGGCTCTCAGCTCGGGGTTGCCATAAATTGGGATCCGCGGCACAGTCGGGCCACTGCTCCTCCAGCAGGGACCCAACAAGCGGCAGATCCAGGGAGACTCCCCTTCCTCCCCCGGGAGGAGCGGCACGGGAGTGCAGCGCAGGGATCTGCTGGGTTTGGAGACTCCACACGGGGTTGGGTGCCAGAGATAGAAACACTCAGTTACAGGCCGGGTGAGCACGGAGTGCGGCCGGAGACTGGGGAGACGGGAGTGACTGACTCCGTTTCTCTGGGGGCTCACTGAGGAGTGGGGCCCCGAGTTCTCGGCTTCTCTGGGGCAGAGATTGGGAGGCCGCCATTTCACTCTCGGCCTCCAAAGCTGTATGGAGAGCTTGCAGGGAACAAAAGCTCCCGAGAGCAAACCCAAGCAGATTACTTAGCCCAGACCGGCAAGGGCGGAGCAATACCACCTCCCGTGAAGACATTTGGGAACCACGGCAACAGGCCCCTCCCCCGGAAGATCAGCAAGAACAGCCAGCCAAGACCAAGTTTACGGATCAATGAAAATGGCCGATCTCTGGTGCTAGGGGAATACTGCACATAGAATTCATGGCTTTTTTACCATGATTCTTTAGTCCTTCAAAGTTAATTTTTCTTTAACCGTCTTTTTTTTTTTTTAATTTTTCTTTTTCCCTTTTTCAACCAACATCTTATCAATCCCTTTTTTAAAAAACATTTTTATTTTTCATTTTTAGAGTCATATTCTATCCCTTCATAGTAATTACCCTTATTTTTGGCATATATATATAAGTTGTTCTCACTTTAAAATTTTGAGATACAGTTTCTTCTAACAGATCAAAATATACCTTAAATCTCTAGTGTATGGCTTTGTTCTAGTCTCCTGCCTGATCACATTCTCTCCCTTTCTTTTTCTTTTTTTTTTTTAAAATCCTCTTCTTTCTTTTTTCAACCAACTTCTTATCTTATCAATTCCTTTTATAAAATTTTTATAATTTTCATCTTTACAGTCATATTCCATCCCTTCATCGTATTAACCCTTATTTTTGTACATATATAAGTTTTTCTTTCTTTAAAATTTTGGGAGGCATTTTTTTCTAACAGACCAAAATACACCCAAAATCTAGTGTGTGGCACTGATCTATGCACCAGGCTGATCATATTTGATCATATTCTGTTTTTTTGTTTTGTTGTGTTCTTGTTTGTTTTTATCTTTATCTTTATCTTTTTCTTTTTTCTTTCTTTCCCTTTCTTTTCCCCCGGTTTCAGGTCTTTTCTGATTTGTTTAGAGTATATTTTCTGGGGACGTTGTTACCCTGTTAGCATTTTGTTCTCTCATTCATCTATTCTCCTCTGGACAAAATGACAAGACAGAAAAAGTCACCTCAACAACAACAAAAAAGAGGCAGTACTGACTGCCAGGGACCTACTCAATATGGACATTAGTACAGTGTCAGAACTAGAGTTCAGAATGATGATTTTAAAGATACTAGCTGGGCTTGAAAAAAGCATGGAAATTATTAGAGAAACGCTTTCTGGAGAAATAAAAGAACTAAAATCTAACCAAGTCGAAATCAAAAAGGCTACTAATGAGGTGTAATAAAAAATGGGGGCACTAACTGCTAGGATAAATGAGGCAGAAGAGAGAATTTGTGATATAGAAGACCAAATGATGGAAAATAAAGGAGCTGAGAAAAAGAGAGATAAACAACTACTGGATCACAAGGGCAGAATTCGAGAGATAAGTGATACCATAAGACGAAACAACATTAGAATAATTGGGATCCCAGAAGAAGAAGAAAGGGAGAGAGGGGCAGAAGGTATATTGGAGCAAATTATAGCAGAGAACTTCCCTAATTTGGGGAAGGAAACAGGTATCAAAATCCAGGAGGCACAGAGAACCCCTCTCAAAATCAATAAAAATAGGTCAACACCCTGACATCTAATAGTAAAACTACGAGTCTCAGAGACAAAGAGAAGATCTTGAAAGCAGCTTGGGAGAAGAGATCTGTAACCTACAATGGTAGAAACATTAGATTGGCAACAGACCTATCCACAGAGACCTGGCAGGCCAGAAAGGACTGGCAGGATATATTCAGAGCACTAAATGAGAAAAATATGCAGCCAAGAATACTATATCCAGCTAGGCTGTCATTGAAAATTGAAGGAGAGATAAAAAGCTTCCAGGACAAACAAAAACTAAAGGAATTTGCAAACATGAAACCAGCCCTACAAGAAATCTTGAAAGGGGTCCTCTAAGCAAAGAAAGAGCCTAAAAGTAACATAGACCAGAAAGGAACACAGACAATATACAGTAACAGTCACCTTACAGGCAATACAATGGTACTAAATTCCTATCTTTCAATAGTTACCCTGAATGTAAATGGGCTAAATGCCCCAATCAAAAGACATAGGGTATCAGATTGGATAAAAAAACAAGACCCATTGATATGCTGTCTGCAAGAGACTCATTTTAGACCCAAAGACACCCCCAGATTGAAAGTGAGGGGGTGGAAAACCATTTACCATGCTAATGGACACCAAAAGAAAGCTGGGGTGGCAATCCTTATATCAGACAAATTAGATTTTAAACCAAAGACTGTAATAAGAGATAAGGAAGGACCCTATATCCTACTTAAAGGGTCTATCCAACAAGAAGATCTAACAATTGTAAATATCTATGCCCCTAACATGGGAGCAGCCAATTATATTAGGCAATTAAAAACAAAAGCAAAGAAACACATCGACAACAATACAATAATAGTGGGGGACTTTAACACCCCCCTCACTGAAATGGACAGATCATCTAAGCAAAAGATCAACAAGGAAATAAAGACTTTAAATGACACACTGGACCAAATGGACTTCACAGATATATTCAGAACATTTCATCCCAAAGCAACAGAATACACATTCTTCCTGGAACATTCTCCAGAATAGATCACATCCTAGGTCACAAATCAGG